>NC_059502.1:606060-909090 GCF_914767665.1 Harmonia axyridis
TCGGTATATAGGATCTTCCATCTTCAGTATATCAGATGTTCCATCATCGGTATATAGGATCTTCCATCTTCGGTATATCGGATCTTCCATAATCGGTATATAGGATCTTCCATCTTCAGTATATCAGATGTTCCATCATCGGTATATAGGATCTTCCATCTTCGGTATACCGGATCTTCCATAATCGGTATATAGGATCTTCCATCTTCAGTATATCAGATGTTCCATCATCGGTATATAGGATCTTCCATCTTCGGTATATCGGATCTTCCATAATCGGTATATAGGATCTTCCATCTTCGGTATACCGGATCTTCCATAATCGGTATATAGGATCTTCCATCTTCAGTATATCAGATGTTCCATCATCGGTATATAGGATCTTCCATCTTCGGTATATCGGATCTTCCATAATCGGTATATAGGATCTTCCATCTTCGGTATATCGGATCTTCCATCTTCGGTATACCGGATCTTCCATCTTCGGTATATCGGATCTTCCATCTTCAGTATATCAGGTGTTCCATCATCGGTATATAGGATCTTCCATCTTCGGTAAATCGGATCTTCCATAATCGGTATACCGGATCTTCCATCTTCGGTATACCGGATCCTCTATCTTCGGTATACCGGATCTTCCATCTACGGTATACCGGATCTTCCATCATCGGTATATAGGATCTTCCATAATCGGTATACCGGATCTTCCATCTACGGTATACCGGATCTTCCATCATCGGTATACCGGATCTTCCATCTTCGGTATATCGGATCTTCCATCTTCAGTATATCAGGTCTTCCATCTTCGGTATATAGGATCTTCCATCTTCGGTAAATCGGATCTTCCATAATCGGTATACCGGATCTTCCATCATCGGTATATAGGATCTTCCATCTTCGGTAAATCGGATCTTCCATAATCGGTATATAGGATCTTCCATCTTCGGTATACCGGATCTTCCATCTTCGGTATACCGGATCCTCTATCTTCGGTATACCGGATCTTCCATCTACGGTATACCGGATCTTCCATCATCGGTATACCGGATCTTCCATCATCGGTAAATCGGATCTTCCATAATCGGTATATAGGATCTTCCATCTTCGGTATACCGGATCTTCCATCTTCGGTATACCGGATCTTCCATCTTCGGTATACCGGATCCTCTATCTTCGGTATACCGGATCTTCCATCTACGGTATACCGGATCTTCCATCTTCGGTATATCGGATCTTCCATCTTCAGTATATCAGGTGTTCCATCATCGGTATATAGGATCTTCCATCTTCGGTATATAGGATCTTCCATCTTCGGTAAATCGGATCTTCCATAATCGGTATATAGGATCTTCCATCTTCGGTATACCGGATCTTCCATCTTCGGTATACCGGATCCTCTATCTTCGGTATACCGGATCTTCCATCTACGGTATACCGGATCTTCCATCTACGGTATACCGGATCTTCCATCATCGGTATATAGGATCTTCCATCTTCGGTATACCGGATCTTCCATCTTCGGTATATCGGATCTTCCATCTTCAGTATATCAGGTGTTCCATCATCGGTATATAGGATCTTCCATCTTCGGTAAATCGGATCTTCCATAATCGGTATACCGGATCTTCCATCTACGGTATACCGGATCTTCCATCATCGGTATACCGGATCTTCCATCTTCGGTATATCGGATCTTCCATCTTCAGTATATCAGGTCTTCCATCTTCGGTATATAGGATCTTCCATCTTCAGTATATCAGGTGTTCCATCATCGGTATATAGGATCTTCCATCTTCGGTAAATCGGATCTTCCATCATCGGTATACCGGATCTTCCATCTTCGGTATATCGGATCTTCCATCTTCAGTATATCAGGTCTTCCATCTTCGGTATATAGGATCTTCCATCTTCGGTATACCGGATCTTCCATCTTCGGTATACCGGATCTTCCATCATCGGTATACCGGATCTTCCATCTTCGGTATATCGGATCTTCCATCTTCGGTATATCGGATCTTCCATCTTCAGTATATCAGGTGTTCCATCATCGGTATATAGGATCTTCCATCTTCGGTATATAGGATCTTCCATCTTCGGTATACCGGATCTTCCATCTTCGGTATACCGGATCCTCTATCTTCGGTATACCGGATCTTCCATCTACGGTATACCGGATCTTCCATCATCGGTATACCGGATCTTCCATCTTCGGTATACCGGATCTTCCATCTACGGTATACCGGATCTTCCATCTTCAGTATATCAGGTGTTCCATCATCGGTATATAGGATCTTCCATCTTCGGTAAATCGGATCTTCCATAATCGGTATATAGGATCTTCCATCTTCGGTATATAGGATCTTCCATCTTCGGTATACCGGATCCTCTATCTTCGGTATACCGGATCTTCCATCTACGGTATACCGGATCTTCCATCATCGGTATACCGGATCTTCCATCATCGGTAAATCGGATCTTCCATAATCGGTATATAGGATCTTCCATCTTCGGTATACCGGATCTTCCATCTTCGGTATACCGGATCCTCTATCTTCGGTATACCGGATCTTCCATCTTCGGTATACCGGATCTTCCATCATCGGTATATAAGATCTTCTATCTTCGGTATACCGGATCCTCTATCTTCGGTATACCGGATCTTCCATCTACGGTATACCGGATCTTCCATCATCGGTATATAGGATCTTCCATCTTCGGTATACCGGATCTTCCATCTTCGGTATATCGGATCTTCCATCTTCAGTATATCAGGTGTTCCATCATCGGTATATAGGATCTTCCATCTTCGGTAAATCGGATCTTCCATAATCGGTATATCAGGTGTTCCATAATCGGTATATAGGATCTTCCATCTTCGGTATACCGGATCCTCTATCTTCGGTATACCGGATCTTCCATCATCGGTATATAGGATCTTCCATCTTCGGTATACCGGATCTTCCATCTTCGGTATATCGGATCTTCCATCTTCAGTATATCAGGTGTTCCATCATCGGTATATAGGATCTTCCATCTTCGGTAAATCGGATCTTCCATAATCGGTATATAGGATCTTCCATCTTCGGTATACCGGATCTTCCATCTTCGGTATACCGGATCCTCTATCTTCGGTATACCGGATCTTCCATCTACGGTATACCGGATCTTCCATCATCGGTATATAAGATCTTCTATCTTCGGTATACCGGATCTTCCATCCTCAGTACATCGGATCTTCCATCATCTACATTTTGGACCTAACCAAGTCTTCAATCTATCAAGATCTACCAAGTATTTATCAAGATCTTCCTCATTTCGGATCTGCCAAGGATATATCCAGATCATTCCTGTTTTCTATTTATCTCTATTGTTTTATTTTCATTAATTGATGATCATTCGACACAAGTATTCAATTTGAATAGTATATTCTAAAACAAGTTGCAGAATGGGCTCCTATTCCAACACGAATGCGAAATTCGAAAACGAGCGACGAAGGAGCGAGTTTTGGAACGCACGAGTGTTGGAATTGCCTTCTGCAACGAGTATTAGACGATATTTTCTCTATTTCAGTCAAGTTTTGCGAAATATTGTCGAAATTCAATGAGAAATTCAGATTACATATATATCCTAGTGACTTTTGTATTGTATCTTGGCAGTTGGTGTGACTGTTACGAAAATTGACAGATTACAGAATTTGAATATGAATCGTATGTTTCGAATTTAGACATAATTTACAATTACACATTAAATTCGTGAATTATGTCTGACGAAATCGATTGAACACTACCAGAATTATGAGAATTTGCGAATATGTAGCAAATCATTTCTCTCTATCCCCAAATTATATTATATTGAAAATTATTGACGTTTGTTGAAATTTGATAGGATTGGAAGTCAGCATAGACAACCACAAAACGAAAAATATATCTGAAAACGATGCTGTAATGAGTTCATTACAGCACTGTTTTTTAGAACTGTAATGAACTCATAACGATACAGAAATAGAGAAATATATTTAATGAAACCTCATAATTATATAGCCTAGCCTGCGATAGACAACCTTTTCCACACGATAACATTTGCTTACTCCCTTTTGATGTGCATGCAATTGTATTTAATTGGACTATCTAGTGGCTACATTTCCTTCATTGAATTTTTAAACTACCACACCCTGAGTGTAGTATCATCCTTAATATAGTTTTGCTGATAGAAGGAGGCGCCCTAATTACTAGCTAGTCCGGTGATACTGAAAGTTCTATAAGTGTATGTGACAGCTTCACGATTCCCTAAACGAGAAATTTCGAAGAGGAAGTGAATAAACGCCTTATCTCCAACAAAAACAACCGAGATCCGAAATAACTCAGTTCGATTTAGAAACCGCATTAACTCTCCTACAGTGTATCCGATATACGAACAGAAACAAATCACAAAATATTAGTCAGAAATTAATCGTTATCGCCACATTGTGGTGTGCGGTAAAAGCCAACCAGTACCAACCTCCGGGGTCATTCTCGTCTTAATTCGCGCACAGAGCATGAAGGGAAAATACGAGTTTCTTCTTCTTCTCACCCTCGGCCTGGTACAAAGTCAACCATGCCATCATTCCGTAAGTGTAGACATTTCAGACGGAGATATAAAATGGAACGGCGAAATAAGCAAGGACGGTGTGTTGTATTCTTCCTCCAACTACTACCGGAAGGATAACACGATCTTCGGGTGCCCGTGCAACTTGAAGAAGTGCGTGAGGAAGTGTTGTGCCGTGGACGAGATTATGGAGAATAAGACTTGCACTAAGTCCGAACTAAACGTTTTCATTCCGATCCATGAAGTTGACAACTTCTTGTACAACTTGGACATGAAGAACGGGACACACAAGACCTCCGACCTCTTCTACATCCACAATCTTTGCACAAGAAGGATTCGTCTTGAACCTGGAGACGTATTCTACTTACAGCCTAATGGAAGTCTGCTTGTACCAGATTTTGAGCTGGATGCACCTTTGAAACCTCACGAGTACTGCCTCGATGTCTTCAAAGATGATACGATGGACAATATGTTCTCAGCTTTGATATGCGTCGAAGAAACGACTGAAGAGAAATTGGCTGAGACAACTCGTAACATTTATTCTACAGGTGGGTCTTTTGACACTTACATGTATTATAACCAGAACGCATGGAGCACATTTTCAATAGAATATTCTTACAAACCGCTTCACTGCCAAAAACAAGTTTTACGTTGAGGGGCTAGATAACATTGAATTCTAAAGGGTGTTTTTTTTAGAGCTATAGAACTTTAAATTGCAATAAAACAACGATGGATTATTCGATTGACATGAATTTTATTTATCCGCAAGATAATCTTGTGGCATTACATTTTAAATATGATATCTGGCATATGACCGCCACGGCTGGATCGGATGTAGTCCAATCTGGACGTCCAATTTTCGATGACTTTTTCCAACATTTGTGGCCGTATATCGGCAATAACACGGCGAATGTTGTCTTCCAAATGGTCAAGGGTTTGTGGCTTATCCGCATAGACCAATGACTTTACATAGCCCCACAGAAAGTAGTCTAGCGGTGTTAAATCACAAGATCACAATTGGAAGCCAATTCACAGGTCCAAAACGTGAAATTAGGCGGTCACCAAACGTATCTTTCAATAAATCGATTGTGGCACGAGCTGTGTGACATGTTGCGCCGTCTTGTTGGAACCACAGCTCCTGGACATCATGGTTGTTCAATTCAGGAATGAAAAAGTTAGTAATCATGGCTCTATACCATTGACTGTAACGTTCTGGCCATCATCGTTTTTGAAGAAGTACGGACCAATGATTCCACCAGCCCATAAAGCGCACCAAATAGTCAGTTTTTCTGGATGTTTGTCGACGTAGCCATTCAACCAGAAGTGCGCTTCATCGCTAAACAAAATAAAATGGACGTAGTGCGCGATACGTATTCCGCACAGAACCATTATTTTCGAAATGAAATTGCACTATTTGCAAGCGTTTTTCAGGCGTGAGTCTATTCATGATGAATTGGCAAACCAAACTGAGAATAAATCACTTGACAGCTGTTAAATCGGTCACCATGTTGAACAGTAATGCCAATTTAAAGTTATATGCCTCGAAAAGAAACACCATATACATAGTCGAATCAATCAATAAAATCGTACATTAGTCCCATGAATGAACTTTTATTTTTTTTCAATTTTCTAAGGGTTAGGTTGTTTAGGTTGAATTGGCATGTTATTATTATCTGATTTGTATCGAATGTTTTCGTTTATTAATAAATAATTCTCGATTTTATCACATCGTGAATCAAATCGGCTGAGCCTTCACCAAGCCATAATTCACCAAACGCAATCTTCCAGTTGTCCCTTCAATTAGGATTGAAATTAATTAGGTTAAAACATTGGTCCGACCTCTTCAGTCGTCTACGTGTCACCATGTTCTGGGTGTGAGTAGGGAATATTTTGAAGTTTTTTTTTTCGTGAAAAGTAGAACTGACCTGACCGTTGCTAGTGTTTCTGTTGCGTATTTATAGTAAAAAAGTGTCGGTCCAATATCCATTTTTCATTCAGGCCGCGTTGGGTTTATTTGTAGTTACGGATTAACAGTGATTTAATATTTCAAAGTCAGTTTCACACGTGATAGTGGATTTTTTAAATTCCCGGTGAAGTGAAGGTCTTTGTTTTTTAGGTCACTTGGTTTATTTTTTCGAAAGCTGCGAAAATGTATGTATACAATTCAGAACTAGCTTTTTCTGGACTGAATCAATTCGTTGTTGCCCTTTGGTTCCGTTTGTCAGATACCATGTGATTCATTTCACAACATTCATAGATGCTGGACTTGTCGAGTTTGATTTCAATTAGAAAAAAAATTGAGTGATTATTTTGGTCTTTCTTTTTGTAAACCTATAACATCATATATACAAGGTGGAGTTATTTTTAACACTATTTTAAGGAAAAAAGGTACAGGGTGTTGAACTTTCATGTTAATAACGAGCCAATTGAAAAGACTTCGGTCTACCATAGTAAAACACATTTTTTTGTCAAAATGCGATTTTATATACAAATATTCGTGAATGATATGATGTACAGGGTGAGCAAATAAGCGAGGTAAGCGGCTATATCTCCGGATCCACTCATCGTAGAGACTTGCGGTAAAATTTCTTACCACTATGGTGTACAAGAAAACACACTGGAAATTGTTTTGAAGTTCATACCTCTACCGCTAGGGAGCGTAATAGCTATCGTCGAGTAGAAAAATGAATTTTACTCGAATATGTTCCATATGAAGTTGAAGAAAAAATATCATCACTGTAATCCTTGAAAAATTCTCTATCTTTTTGAATTGTCACTCTCGATTTTACGACATCAAATAAGGGTAGGTGAAAAGGAGAAATCTGACTGATTGAAATGCCTGTAACTTCAGTTTGGCTCAACATTTTTGAGCAAATTAGATCTCGTCTGAAAGATAATATCTTGTTGATTGAGGACAAAATATACTCATGATAAATTTGTTTTTGATGCTTTCGATAGGGGGCGCTAAGTCAGAAGTTCATTGTTTTGTTTATTTTACTCCGAAATTTCAAATATAATGATAGGATTTTCTCAACAGAAACAGAAATTCCATCATAATTGCATGAAAAAACCTGCAGGTCGCAAAGCGGTAGTTTCAGGCGTTCTGAAGTTATGGCCGAAAGAAGATATTCTTCAACTGATGCACTGCGAAAAACCAAATGGGGTCTTTAAGTTCTGACAGAAACAGAAATCCCATCAAATTTGTATGAAAAAACCAGAAGGTTGCAAAGCGAAAGCTTCAGGCGTTCTGGAGTTATGGCCGAAAAAAGATATTCTTCAACTGATGCACTGAAAAACTAATTTTTGTCTTCTTTCAGTCATAACTCTAGAACGCCTGAAGCTATCGCTTTGCGACCTTTTGGTGTTTTCATACAAATTTGATGGTATTTCTGTTTCTGTCAGAACCTAAAGACACAATTTGGTTTCTCGCAGTGCATCAGTTGAAGAATATCTTCTTTCGGCCATAACTCCAGAACGCCTGAAACTATCGCTTTGCGACCTTCAGGTTTTTTCATGCAATGAAATCTGTCCATCATTGTGACTTTACAATTGGCCTAATAACTTCTATACTTCCCTAAATATTTCAATGGAATTGGTCACAATCACTAACAAAAAACTACTACATCAAGATGTATCAATCAAAAAATTTTTTGATTCCATAATTTCGAAAATTAGAATAGTGTTCAATATAACTATAATATAAATATTATATGAACTTTGGGTGTTAAAAAGCTCTTCATTATTTTCAAAATGTCTGCTGGCTCCACTATTTTCATAAAATATCAAGGACAGTGTAAAAGTAATGACAAAAACAAATCTCAACACCCTGTAGCCCAAAATTTGAAATATTTAGGACGTCGGTCCATTTCAACACTCCTTCTAAACATATCTTGAGGGTTCACACCCTAAATTCTCAATTCATTCTTCTGCGACACCCTGTAGGTGCACCAAACTATCGTTTCAGGAATATTCTTCAATGCAGCTGTCATCAAGATGCAAACATTCACCTCAAATATTGATCAGTAAACATAGATTCTTCGTCATTCGTCGAAGCACAAAAAAAGAACATAAACCATCAGAACAATATGGCTATCTTTAGCTTCATAACCCTTTTAATTTGACATCGTTAAAACAATGTTATTGGTTTCTAATTGTTTTATCGCTCGTCAAAGCCTCAAACACCTTTTCTGTCAGCTTTATCCCCTCGTTACAGAAATTGTATCAATCGAATCAATTGACAAATACATGCATTTTTGATATAGATACCTATAAACGTCGATTACGAATTTTAGAAGGGATCTGGACACTCCTACTGATAACATTCTGTTTACTCTCACACTGACAATCTCACACGTTTGAAAGTGCCAGAGAACCATGTGGCGTCTATGTTTGATCTTCACATTGATTTCCTTGCCTGATTCATCCAACTGTGATGAAACCTTCTGCCTCAAAGTCCACGGGAAAAACAGGGACCTCATCCAGAAAAATGGATATCTTTACGAGAAGAATTCTACTAAACCTGTCGTTGATCATGACTTAGTGAACTGCCTGTGTAAATTCAAACCGTGCATCTCAAAGTGTTGCAACCACGATGAAGTGTTGAGCTTCAGGACGTGTTCTAAGAGCAACGAAACCCTGGATGTCAGACCTTACCTGGAGGAAGGTAGTGGATACTTCTTTTTG
The DNA here is from genome assembly GCF_914767665.1 of Harmonia axyridis. Lineage (NCBI taxonomy): Eukaryota > Metazoa > Arthropoda > Insecta > Coleoptera > Coccinellidae > Harmonia > Harmonia axyridis. The sequence goes on from NC_059502.1 coordinate 615,328, forward strand.
TTCAGGACTCAGATGGTGGAAGGGATTCTTCTGGATCCAAATGAAGATCCTTCTTTCGCGTTTCAGTTTACGGATGATGGTAATCTGTTTCTTCCATTTGAGCTTATTGAGAGGAACGTATACGATTTGGAGGAGTATTGTGTAGATTTGATCACTGATGACAACATGGATTACGGGGTCAAGGTCTTGCTTTCTCCGAGAGCTCCAGAAGAAATCGTGGAGAAGATAGAGCAGGGGTTCAAGAGGATTGGTGAGTTGAATTTGAAATGAAAGAACTGGAATATTAAGGATTTGTTTATTCATTGATTGGCAGATGTTTCTTAGTGAAGATTTTAATCGGCATGAATACCTACAACAACGTGTCTATTCTCTAACCGAACCTAACCTAATACTCGATTCGAAGAATATGTAATATGAAAACTTCGTTGATGCCAGCTCATGCAAATATTATCATGTTGATATCCTAATGTTTGGATAAATAATCATTGAACGGAATTCTTATAAGTAATAACACAAAACCTATGATTCCTATAAATCAAATCTATTAAACTATCAAAATATTTTGAGCATGATTCGCCAAAAATTAAATGCATGCAAAAATAATTTGAGTTCTGAATAGCAAGAATAAATTTAAATAGACGTCTAAGTAAATTTTTAATGTGAACTTTGAAATACGTATTGTCATTTTTCTAATAAGATATTTATATGAACTGGCTGAAGGCCCTAAGTGAATGGCTTTTTGTAAGAATTCGAAAAAATCTAATCTTTTTTAATGAATAGGCTATGAAATGAATTTTCGGAATACCTTTTTTTTGCCTGATATGGCAAATAAATTGTAAGAAGCATTTTTTTTAAACAAAAGAGTTCTTATTCTTGGACCGTTATCGATAACAGACTAGATATATCAGATATTTGAAAATACTCAATAAATAACGTGATAAGATTAGTATGGTTAGGTTAGGTTAAGTTGGGATGAACAAACTGTGGAGAGTTTCTCATGATATAGTTTTCAACTTTGAACTAACTCCATCATTCTATTCTTATTTCATCTAATTGAAAAGGATTTTGCAATAAGTTTCATTTTGAATAGCTGGCAGTTGCCACATTGAAATCGTTGAAATTAACTACAAAATGGTAACAATTTTGTAGAAACTAATGCACTTTTGGATAATCGTGAAGCACCTTCTCAAATAAATTAGTAATGTGATGAATCGGAACCGTGTGCGTCGCTGCAGAGCAACTGAGAATATTACTTCTGTAGACTCTAGTGTTGAGAAAAACCCAGGTTTATCAATTCCTCGTCGAACTTGAGAATTAGACTTGGATTAATGATTTTTCATGGCCGGTATTGGAAGATATTGATGTGGACGACGTTTATTTTCAACAAGACGGCAAAAGGTGCCACACAAGCAAGGAAGCAATAGCAATTTGGAAAGGAAAAATTCCTGGCCGTGTTATTTCTCGAACAGGTGATCACAATTGGCCACCGAGATCTTGTGATTTAACACCTTTAGACTTTTTTCTTTGGAGCCACGTGAAACTTGAGGTCTGTGCCAATGCTTTAAAATCTATTCGAAAGCTTGAAGATGGAATTGGTGAAGTGGACATAAAGGGTGTTTTTTTTCGAGGTATATAACTTTAAGTTGGCAATACTGTTCAAGATGGCGACCGATTTAACAGCTGTCAAGTGATTTATTCTCAGTTTGGTTTGGCAATTTATCGTGAATAGACCCACGCCTGAACAACGCTTGCAAATAGTGCAATTTTATTTCGAAAATAATGATTCTGTGTGGAATACGTATCGCGCACTACGTCCATTTTATTTTGATTAGCGATGAAGCGTACTTCTGGTTGAATGGCTTCGTCAACAAACAAAACTGCCGCATTTGGAGTGAAGCTAATCCTCAAGTGTATGTCGAAACATGCATCCAGAAAACCGATTGTTTGGTGCGCTTTATGGGCTGGTGGAATCATTGATCCGTACTCCTTCAAAAACGATGATGGCCAGAACGTTACAGTCAATGGTGACCGGTATAGAGCCATGATTACTAACTTTCTCTTTTCTGAATTGAACAACCATGATGTCCAGGAGCTGTGGTTCCAACAAGATAGCGCCACAATCGATTTATTGAAAGACACGTTTGGTGACCGCCTAATTTTACGTTTTGGACCTGTGAATTGGCCTCCAAGATCTTGTGATTTAACACCGCTAGACTACTTTCTGTGGGGCTATGTAAAGTCATTGGTCTATGCGGATAAGCCACAAACCCTTGACCATTTGGAAGACAACATTTGCCGTGTTATTGCCGATATACGGCCACAAATGTTGGAAAAAGTCATCGAAAATTGGCGTCCAGATTGGACTACATCCGAGCCAGCCGAGGTGGTCATATGCCAGAAATCATATTTAAAATGTAATGCCACAAGATTATCTTGCGGATAAATAAAATCCATGTCAATCGAATAGTCCATCGTTGTTTTATTGCAATTTAAAGTTCTATAGCTCTAAAAAAAGCACCCTTTACATGCGCAAATGTGCGAATTGGTATGGAAAATTTCATCATAATAATATTCTCAAAACCTCTTATTGGAAAACTTTTCATTTCCAAACGACGTCAATGTATGATAAACCGAACCTGGAAAAACCCTCACATATATGACGTCACCTAAACAGAATCCTCCTCTCTACTAAACCCTCCCTGAAAATGTAATTCGAGCTGCACCTCCTCAACAAAACCCAAATTAATTTGCTATTAGTTGTTGATCGAGCTCTTCACGCTAATTGATAATATTCATTATCGTACCCTCTACCAGATAAAACCAATTCGATTTCGTATCAATTCATCGTTCGACACAATCGGGCGATAAAGGATTGTTTACGTTTTTTCACACACACATCGAATAAAAAATTAATTTCGACGAGCATCAGCAGGAGTATCACTCGACGATCTGGCCAAGATTGACGTTTCTCACAAGTGTATCATCATCCCAGCCTGCATGGATTTCGCAGAGTTTTGATAATGTAAACAGACGACTCAACAAAGGATGCGCTAACTCGGTTCTTCTGGCTCTGTTTCTTTATCCGTCCGTACATAGGAAAGGATGGATCTTGGCTGCAGGCTCGTCCTCTTCCTCGCCTTGGTGTCCTGTGCCGGATGTCTTCCGCTGATCCGGAAGTGCTGTCCCATGGACAAGTACTTCCTGAAGAGGTTGTGCGTGGATAGGACTAACCAGAACAAATCTGCGTTATTGGTGAAACTGGAGAAGTTCGATGTTGTTGTCAGTGGTAAATGTGAAAGTGGTGTAAGAAGACTGCGTCTTAAGAAGGACTTTGAGATATTCGCTGATGGTAGTGTGAAATTTTGGGATAAATGGGGTATGCTTAATGTGTTGAGTTATGAGAAGTTTTGTGTTGAGGATATTGAGGCTGAAGATAGGATGGATGTCCTTGCTTGTATGGCTCTCGAGGCTCCAAGGGACGAGAATAAGGATAAGATTTACAATTTGGGTGAGTGTGGAGTTGGCAATTTGAAGCTTATTTTGAAAATATGGTGCTTCAATGTAAAGTGGAAGGATGGAAAACGATATCAGCAAAATTGCTACCACGGCTATGATTGTAGCACCATATTCGTATCGCTGTCTTGTTGAAAATGAACGTCGTCCACATATCTTGCAATTCCTTCCATAAAAAAATCATAAATCATGGCTAATTCCCAAGATCGACGAGGAATCGACAAACCTGGGTTTTCTTCAACTTCGGGCTACACATTGGGTATTTTTTTGTCTCCTGAATTTATTTGATGTAACTCCAGAAGTAAGGGGGACTATCATATCAGCTACATAAACCTATTAAATTTGTGAAAATTTTCACAGAGAAAAATGTGTCATGTGTTCATAATTTTCAGAGAAGATATTCTTACGTGAAAGACTATTCTCTGCATGTTATATACAGGGGGATTCACCGGGATGGCCTATTAGATGTTTATGGAAAACTAATTATAATTTTGAGTTGAAAAATTGCATATTGGGGTTTGAGACAATAATCTTTCTCCCTAAAGTATTTTCAGATCTCTACAACTTCCGGTTTTGCCGGAAACAGACTACTTCCTCATTTTGAATGGCGCACCCAGTATATTATTCCATCATTAGATAGCTTTTTGACGACAATTTCGGCAATATGCTATAGCTTAGATAAAGACTCAACGGTTCATGAGTTAATGGGATTCTTAAAAAAAAATGGTGGCGATGAGGACTCACATTTTTTTTAAATTTTTCGGCAGAAAAAGCTTATTTCGACAAAATTTTTCTCTTTTTCGATTCTGCAAATACGTTGTTTTTTAAGACGTTTGCGGTTTGGACTAAAAATGTACAGGGTGTTCATAAAAATATCATGAACTCAAATTAATCAAAATTAAAGATTTTCAAATTATAACCTATATTTTTTATCATTTCATTCGATTCTACGTACAAAAATTAGCGGGGTTTCTTAAGCAAATCCTATACCTAAAATGAAAACTTTAAGAGATTTAAGAAGAACTTTAAATGAGGAAAAACCGCAATTTATAACTTTGTGAAGTAGTCTGTGACTTGTTCCAAAACCCAATATGCAAATTTTCAGATGAAGATTATGATTAGTTCTCCATAAACGTGTAATAGGCCATCCTGGTGAATCACCCTGTATAGGCTTTTTGGTCATCGTCATTTTAGAGGGGTGGCGAATCTGAAAATTTTTTATAAGATTCATTGCCTTTTTCTGTCAAGGAATTATTTGCTACATTTTCTGAAATTTCTGGATACGTATTTTCTAATGTATTATTTCAATGAGACTGATATAAATTTTTGACCAAAAAAGAAACATTCTTCAAAATGTAATAATAACTCACAAAAAAAAATTGTTCAATCCTACCCAAATTCAAAAAATCAGATATAAATGGAAAAAGGGTTGTCTTTGTAGATTTCCTCATGTTTTGATAGTACCTAGGTTTTATTTCGGGAAGGGAACAAATATTAAAGACAAAAAATCTATCCAGCCATTCTGAGTTATAAATGGTTGAATGACACCAAAAAGGTGTAAAATTGTACCAATCGTAAAGACAAAACTATTGAAAGGAGCAAAAATTCATTATTTTCAACAAAAAAAAAATATCTCGAAAACTGTAAGTCTTTTATAATGGGAATTTTGTCATAGCAGGTGGGTTATCCTTTGATCTACATTCTCCCTTGGTTTGACGTGGTCTTTACGGGACACCCTGTATGTACCTGAGTAGAGATTGTTAATTAATATTCCTAAAAATAAAAAAAACGAGAATAAAAAGATCCTGCCATTCGTTTTCTTCTCAAACTCCCCTCATTATTACCGTTTATTACCGTTGTAACACAAACAAATAAACGTTCCAACGTAATTCAACGTGGGAGAAAAAATAAATACCGGGATTACGGCATCCCCATTAAAATATTTGCGAAAATTCACGGGCTCAAAATAATTGGGTCGATTTGGAATATCGCTTCAATATTTCACGGGAAAAATAAGCAAGTTTTGGTAACGTTCAAAACACGCACCGACGTTCTGTTGAATATCATATACGTCAAAATCGAAAAACTGTTTATTTGAGAAAAATTAGGAACATATGCTGCTGATTAATAATGATTCATTTGATTTATTGTTGAGTGATATCTGGCCTTCGTTAAACACACAGCGTATACACAGAACGTACAGTTCAGGATTTCGTTGCATATTCATGCGAATAATTCATATTTTCTTCGGGAAATTCGTTACTTGATTGTTGGATATTATAAAGGGTGTTTGTTTCAGAGCTATAGAACTTTAAATTGCAATGAAACAACGATGGATTATTCGATTGACATGAATTTTATTTATCCGCAAGATAATCTTGTGGCATTACATTTTAAATATGATTTCTAGCATATGACCGCCACGGCTGGCTCGGATGTAGTCCAATCTGGACGTCCAATTTTCGATGACTTTTTCCAACATTTGTGGCCGTATATCGGCAATAACAGGGCGAATTTTGTCTTCCAAATGGTCAAGGGTTTGTGGCTTATCCGCATAGACCAATGACTTTACATAGCCCCACAGAAAGTAGTCTAGCGGTGTTGAATCACAAGATCTTGGAGGCCAATTCACAGGTCCAAAACGTGAAATTAGGCAGTCACCAAACGTGTCTTTCAATAAATCGATTGGGCACGGGTTGTGTGACGTGTTGCGCCGTCTTGTTGGAACCACAGCTCCTGGACATCATGGTTGTTCAATTCAGGAATGAAAAAGTTAGTAATCATGGCTCTATACCGATCACCATTGACTGTAACGTTCTGGCCATCATCGTTTTTGAAGAAGTACGGACCAATGATTAAACCAGCCCATAAAGCGCACCAAACAGTCAGTTTTTCTGGATGTAACGGTGTTTCGACATACACTTGAGGATTAGCTTCACTCCAAATGCGGCAGTTTTGTTTATTGATGTAGCCATTCACCCAGAAGTGCACTTCATCGCTAAACAAAATAAAATGGACGTAGTGCGCGATGCGTATTCCGCACAGAACCATTATTTTCGAAATTAAATTGCACTATTTGCAAGCGTTGTTCAGGCGTGAGTCTATTCATGATGAATTGCCAAACCAAACTGAGAATAAATCACTTAACAGCTGTTAAATCGGTCGCCATCTTGAACAGTAATGCCAACTTAAAGTTATATACCTCGAAAAAAACACCCTTTACTATAATTTATATTAGTCATTTTATTGATGACACAAAATTTCAGCCGAACTCATGTTTGTGAACGACTTTATAGTTTCATGTCTAACATGATGATTAATACCGCTTCAATAACATTTTTGCTTTGTTTATCTATACGCCAATATTGATCTTCACCGGAAACTTACCTATTAGTGTTTTCTCTTTGCCGTCAAGTAAAATGCGTGATGTAAACAATATTATCCTTCTTTTTAACCACCCTTTAGGTAAATAGTGACCCATAAAAAACATTTCAGCCGAGTATTTCCTTTAGTAAGACTTCTGAAAAACGTTTAGACTGGTCAATTATTATTTGGGGCAAATTTTGTTTTAAATTATTCAATAAAATTTCTATAGGTACAGAGAATAATAATTAGGATTCTCAAAAATTAGATATTCGAATAACTTTGCACCAAGTACCTCGTTCAGTATGAATGCCAGCTTTCATTTACATTCATACCATCATACCTATACCATTTTATAGTTGTTGAAATCCCAATATCGAATACTATTTTGTATTTGTGCATGAACCAGCTATTCATAAAAGAATAAAAAATCAAATTGTGTTGCCAATTTATCGTGAGGAGAAATAAAATACCTAATGATCTAACCAATTATCAATGCAGAATCAATTAACTGAGAGAGAGTAATTGAGAAATTGAATGAAAACCCAACTAAAATATGTCTGATCTCAAAAAAAAATTGAAAATTGTCATTTAAAACATATAAACATAACAGTATAGGTGTATATGCTCAAATTTTTAAGCGCATATTAGATCAATTGAAAAGTTTCTAGTCTGATATTCATTGATTACCTCCAAAAGGGCCAGACCATCAACAGCGCTTATTATATAGCATTATTGGATCGTTTAAAGGATGAAATCGTTAAAAAACTGCCCCATTTGAATAAAAAAATGTGCTGTTTCATTAAGACAATGCGCCGTGTCACAAATCAATGGAAACAATGGCAAAATTGCATAAATTCGGCTTCAAATTGCTTCTGCATCCACCGTATTCGCCAGATCTGGCCCCCAGCGACATTTTCCTGTTTTCAGGCCTCAAAAGAATGGTCGCTGGAAAGAAATTTAGCGCCAGCGAAGAAGTAATCGCCGAAACTGATGCCTATTTTGAAGCGAAAGACAAGTCGTACTAGAAAAATGGTATCGAAAAGTTGGAAGATCGCTATAATCGCTGTATCGCCCTCGAAGGCAACTATGTTGAATAATAATAACGAATTTTGCCGAAAAAATGTGTTTTACTATGGTAGACCAGGTACTTTTCAATTGTCGTGTTATACCTCAAAGGGGACCGAGTTGTCTCGCGCATATCCGTTTTCTAATGAATTAGAGATTAAAACACCTAGTTGCGATAGACCTATAGGAAACGGAAAAATGCGCCCGGGTCAAGGTCACCGGTTTGCCGCCACCTAGATCCGGCACTGCGTACAGCCAAGAATTCGCTCTGTGAATAAAATTGACCAGAATCTTCACTTCACAAAAAAAAACGCTTACTCACGCAAATATCCGGTTTTAATACTTGAACGACCCTGTATACGCAAGAAACGATTCTCGAATCGGTTCTTTCCGAACCTTCCGGATACACCAGCTAATTTTAACTCGTGTTTCCTTTGTTCCCTCACAGATAGAGTACATCAGTCGCCTTCCACAGTCCCCGAAAGAAATCCCATCACTTAACAGTCTCCGGCATCGAACAACCTGGTGTTTACCTCAACAAAACAATCCTATCCGGCTGTTTAAGCGCGCATCGAGATGCTAGAAACGAGCCGAATCTTATCTAATCTTCAATGAGTCAATCTTTGGGAGTCGATCCTTCGTTTACTCATTCAGTATGCGTCGCTTAAAGGTGTTTAGCCTAGTTTTTCTCGCGCTGGCGACTCCAGCAGCATGCCACGCGTGTGTCAAAGGTGACCTGGTCCAGGACATTTCGGATGGTGTTCGTCTCGGATACGCGATCGTAAAAGACGACGTGCGTTACGAGCAGGACAATTATTACGTCGACGATGACGGCGTAAGCTGGGGCTGCATCTGCGACGTGACTCAGTGCCTCAGGAAATGCTGCAGGTACGGGGAGTACCCTTCGAAACAAGGCCTGGACAGGGTCTGCAAGCCTTCTCCGACGAACCAGAGGGAACGCATGGCCGCCTCCGTGAGGGAGAACAGACACCTGGGGGACTACAAGATCTTCCACGCCGGTTTCATCTGCGGCACCGCCAATTCGGTGATCTATGGGGATCTGAAGAAGGATCTTAAGGGAGGAAGGTTGGAGGTCCTTGAAATGTCCCTGGACGAAAGGAATTTTTGCGTGGATTTCGTGAGAGGGAAGCTGACTTCCATCATATGCGTCACTACGGAGGCGAAGAAGATTGTCAACTCGATCGGTAGGTGGTGACAGGTGGTGTTTGGAGGTTAGGTTGTTTGGTCGCAGTGTTGCCAGGTCTAGGGTTTTTCTTTAGAGCTGGAGTAATTCAGTGTCGTTCGATGAATGGGGAATATTTTTAGGAAAGCGAGATAAATTTCGGGTAATCAGAAATCATATTTAGAGTAAATCGAAAATAAAATTACAGTTATTTACTCTTTTTTATTCTATAAATTACAATTGTTTCGCTGCTTAGTAGCTCCTTCAAATTTTATATTTTTAATGATTATTAAAACTGTTAAATCTGAAAAGTCTAAGAAAAAATTGCAATTTATAGAATTAAAAAGTGGAAAAACTGCCATTTTATTTTCGATTTAAAATAAATTTCAATCAAGTAAATATCGAATAAATCCCATATTTTCTGAAAATTTGAAACAACAACCAAAGTTTATAATTTTTAAACGTAATACACGGTTATTATAAAATATCGAAGCTTCAGAGTGGGTGTTGAAATATTCTGAATTTTTTTATCACAAGTTTGGAAATAGTGGTTTGGAACTTGAATAACAATTGACAACGCATAATTTATGGTTGTACAATAAGAGATTTGATGATATAGAATGATTAATTGCCCGTGTTAGTGAATGGAGGTATACAGCGTGTTAGTGAATAAGTGTGACAAATTTCAGGGAGTTATTTTGCGTGAAATAATGACAGTTTAATATATACTTCCGTTGAATTTAATATATATACTTTTCGTGAATTTAATGTTCATCATCGACGCGAACGGGTAATGTCTTTTTTTAAAGAAAAATAGTACGCCACTGAGATATTTCATGCTGAAAATCATTTTTGAATTCCTCGTTCAAATCGTGACAGAAAATTTCTTATGCTTGTTTTTCGTAAATATGATATGCCGTTTATATGAAAAAAAACATCATAATGCGTATTTATTATTTCCTTGATGCATTTTATAATACCTATCAGATATTTTTCGATATGTATTAGAGTTCAGATGTTTTCTTTTTGTATCGGGTCCCAAACGAAAAAAAACACATGACAGATTTTTTTTGTCACAAATATCAATATATTTATAGTACAGCTATAATAAGCAAATTTTTTGTCATTTAGGATTTGAAAACAAATAACAGTTTTCGATTTTCACTGGATATGAGGAATTGGAAGTGGCGGTTGAAAAATCCTATTTTAAAAGATATTTTATTTGTTCATACTTCATTTCCGAGAGTGTCACTTGCATATTTTAGTTAAGCTAACTTTTGCTAATTAGAAAAGATTGCATGAAAAGAACCGAGAGGTGTTAATGGGTCTTTTTGTTGACTAACTTTTTGTTATCTAACATTAATTTATCATCCAATCTTCCGACGGTAATTGCTCATTAAATATTCAAAGATATTCGAGTAAATACAAGATACAGTCATAGTTTATTCTTTAGGTCTTTCAATTAAAATACGAAAACAAAGTACCTCTTTTTTTTCAATGGATTATTTGAATGGAATTGATAAAACTTAATTTCAACAGTTACGAAAATCATAGAAAGCTTCTACGCCATACAAATAGATCTCTAACTAAGGATCTTCAAACATAGATAGTCGATAAAAAACAAACGATCATAAATAAGTGTCATTTACATACGGTGAATCATATACGATTTGGTTTGAATTATTTTAACAGACTTTCAACGTAAGAGATCAGAGAATTTTTGGCCAAAATTGAAGAAATTAAATTTTTTAGCCAGTAATGTTGACGAAAACTCAGTTCTACAACTAAACAATTGTAATTTTGCAAGAATAGTTGTCTGGTCGTGTGATTCCTCGAATATCACAATTAGCCACAGAGATCTTGAGATTTAACACCTATAGACTTTTTGAGGCCACGTAAGAGTCTATAACAATGCTCTACAATCGATTCGATAGCTCAAAGATGGAATTCGTGGAATTATCGAGGATAAACAGCAGAAAATGTGCCATTTGGCTGGTATCGTTCAATGGAATACCTTTCCTAAACAACGAAATAAACATCGATTGATTCATCTAAAAATATATTTTATTTATTTTTTTTCTATCATGATGTTTTTAATGGAAAACTCTTTTTCATTGACTAAAGGGTGTTTTTTTTAGAACTATAGAACTTTAAATTGCAATAAAACAACGATGGATTATTCGATTGACATGAATTTTATTTATCCGCAAGATAATCTTGTGGCATTACATTTTAAATATGATTTCTGGCATATGACCGCCACGGCTGGCTCGGATGTAGTCCAATCTGGACGACCAATTTTCGATGAATTTTTCGAACAATTGTTGCCGTATATCGGCAATAACACGGGGAATGGTGTCTTCCAAATGGTCAAGGGTTTGTGGCTTATCCGCATATACCAATGACTTTACATAGCCCCACAGAAAGTAGTTTAGCGGTGTTAAATCACAAGATCTTGGAGGCCAATTCACAGGTCCAAAACGTGAAATTAGGCGGTCACCAAACGTGTCTTTCAATAAATCAATTGTGGCACGAGCTGTGTGACATAATGGAACCACAGCTCTTGGACATCATGGTTGTTCAATTCAGGAATGAAAAAGTTAGTAATAATGGCTCTATACCGATCACCATTGACTGTAACGTTCTGGCCATCATCGTTTTTGAAGAAGTACGGACCAATGATTCCACCAGCCCATAAAGCGCACCAAACAGTCAGTTTTTCTGGATGTAACGGTGTTTCGACATACACTCGAGGATTAGCTTCACTCCAAATGCGGCAGTTTTGTTTGTTGACGTAGCCATTCAACCAGAAGTGCGCTTCATCTCTAAACAAAATGAAATGGACATAGTGCGCGATACGTATCACGCGTGAATCTATTCATGATGAATTGCCAAACCAAACTGAGAATAAATCACTTGACAGCTGTTAAATCGGTCAGCACCTTGAACAGTAATGCCAACTTAAAGTTATATACCTCGAAAAAAAACACCCGTTATTATCAGAGCAACATATTTTTCAGAAAACTAAAAATATTCGAAATTTTTCCTCAAACTCATAAATAATAGTTTACAATACCCAAAAATTTCTCCATTACCAAGTGTTGAGATTTCTCGAAATATACGATTGGGTTACTGTCAAAAACGTAACTTGTGAGTTGTGACATCATCCCGAACAAGTTATTGCAGAAAAAATTAGAAGCTAAATTGAGAATCTTCATCGCGTACATTATAAATTAAGTGGGTATCTGTACAGCTAAAAATAAAATCGATTTGTCTACGATCATCCCACGATTTGAATAACAAATCAAGTTTACATTTATGCAAGAGAATTCCAGATATTTGCCAACTGAACCTGTTTAGAATCAATAAAGTTAAGGAATTTACATTTTATTCCAATATGGAAACCCTCCACCGTTAGCATTTTTTTCATTTGTTTTTGAACGCTTTCATTGGAATTCTGGGGATTTCTGAAATCAGATTTCTGTTATTCCCCGGATCAATTCAAGGCTTCTTATGATGTTATGGTGTAAATTTCGTTAATTGATTTTTTTTTTAATATTTCCGATGTTCGCCCTTCAGGAAATATTAAAAGTTTGTCAGTTAGAAGTTTTCATATTACACTTATTGGTCCATTTTTCATTGATTTGCTCGAATAATATGACATTTACCATAAGGGTGCATTGGATTCGAAACTTTCGTGATTAGGTATCCAAGAAAGAATTAATTATCATGGCTGAACCATTTCACCCACATTTTTCAGGACCAGACACTTTTGGGGTTGATGAACAAAGGAGATGAATGATCATGATAATCAATGATACAGTCGTTAAATAAGTTATTAATTCCAGTGAAATGAGAGTTTGATCAGATGAATCTCGAGTAGCATCTCAATTGTATAAATGTGTATTGAGATCAGGTCAAGATCATCTTATCAATAGCTTAAGCGAGAACAGCTGAAATTAGAAAACAATTTATTATTTTGCGAAAAATTATTTTCATCTCTACTGAATTTAAATCACTTTACCTTGAACTCGTTTGCTATAAAAAAAAAGAACACAAAATGGCGGATGCACAAACTTTGAACGATGCATACAGGGATTTATGACATCCATTTTTTTTTTAAGATTTGTATATGGAAAAACAATAATTTGAGAAAATTTAAGCAGAAAATTTTTTATCTCTATTGGTATTATTTTCATATGAGCAAAATTTGAAACATTATGAGATTTAATTATCATTATTCAATATTTTGTTAGGTGGTGAAAATAATTTGTACATTTTGCAGTAGTTTTTGATTAAGTTCGAGTGTTTATATCGAAAAAATACACAAATTGAAAATTCTACCAACTATAAGGTGTTTTTTTTCGAGGTATATAACTTTAAGTTGGCATTACTGTTCAAGATAGCGACCGATTTAACAGCTGTTAAGTGATTTATTCTCAGTTTGGTTTGGCAATTCATCATGAATAGACTCACGTTTGAACAACGCTTGCAAATAGTGGAATTTTATTTCGAAAATAATGGTTCTGTGCGGAATACGTATCGCGCACTACGTCCATTTTATTTTGTTTAGCGATGAAGCGCACTTCTGGTTAAATGGCTACGCCAACAAACAAAACTACCGCATTTGGAGTGAAGCTAATCCTAAAGTGTATGTCGAAACACCGTTACATCCAGAAAAACTGACTGTTTGGTGCGCTTTATGGGCTGGTGGAATCATTGGTCCGTACTTCTTCAAAAATGATGATGGCCAGAACGTTACAGTCAATGGTGATCGGTATAGAGCCATGATTACTAACTTTTTCATTCCTGAATTGAACTACCATGATGTCCAGGAGCTGTGGTTCCAACAAGACGGCGCAACATGTCACACAGCTCGTGTCACAATCGATTTATTGAAAGACACGTTTGGTGACCGCCTAATTTCACGTTTTGGACCTGTGAATTGGCCTCCAAGATCTTGTGATTTAACACCGCTAGACTACTTTCTGTGGGGCTATGTAAAGTCATTGGTCTATTCGGATAAGCCACAAACCCTTGACCATTTGGAAGACAACATTCGCCGTGTTATTGCCGATATACGGCCACAAATGTTGGAAAAAGTCATCGAAAATTGGACGTCCAGATTGGACTGCATCCGAGCCAACCGTGGAGGTCATATGCCAGAAATCATATTTAAAATGTAATACCACAAGATTATCTTGCGGATGAATAAAATTCATGTCAATCGAATAATCCATCGTTGTTTTATTGTAATTTAAAGTTCTATAGCTCTAAAAAAAACACCCTTCACAAAACGTCATGGTAATACATTGTAAAGAATTTACTACTCATTCCATCAAATCGATTTTCAAGAAAAAAAAAACCGCTCGAATAAATTCAAACGAAATTTTCTTACTCTAACCTTCTATTTTCAATTTCTCGCTCTCGCCAAGCTTAAAAATTCCTGATAACCGGCACGCAAGCTAGATCCAATTTGAAGTATTCCTGATAATTTTACACTCATTGAAATTATACTCGTTCTGGGATATCCCACAAGTATATTATTTTTAAGCTGCTAGGAAACAATATCAGTCGATGATAGATAAAGCCGAGTGTTCCTAGAAACGTATGCAACCAAAATAACAGGAATAAAGTTCGTTACCCAATTTCCACTCGAAAATTATTTCAGTTGGGTTGGTTTATTGAAGCTTTGGGATCGCGTGAATGAATTTTGATATATGAAAAGGATAAATGTCTGATGAAGCATTGTGGAGGCGTTTAAGTTATTACTTTCCATGTCGTAAAAAGGGCTCAACATGTTTTCAAAAAAATGTATAATTAATATTTCGCAGTATCTGAAAAACTACACACCAATCATTTTTTTGTAAGTCTTTTATGAAACAGAACGCTATTATATTTTGTTTGGATGACAAGTGATTATACAGGGTGGCTCACATAAAATAGCCTAGTCGAGACAGCTCAATTTTGATTTGGAGAGACATCCCACAAAGCATAGAATATTGCAATGAAATATTTTATTATAAAGGATGTTTTTTTTAGAGCTATAAAACTTTAAATTGCAATAAAACAACGATGGATTATTCGATTGACATGAATATTTTATTTATCCGCAAGATAATCTTGTGGCATTACATTTTAAATATGATTTCTGGCATATGACCGCCACGGCTGGCTCGGATGTAGTCCAATCTGGACGACCAATTTTCGATGACTTTTTCCAACATTTGTGGCCGTATATCGGCAATAACACGGCGAATGTTGTCTTTCAAATGGTCAAGGGTTTGTGGCTTATCCGCATAGACCAATAACTTTACATAGCCCCACAGATAGTAGTCTAGCGGTGTTAAATCACAAGATCTTGGAGGTCAATTCACAGGTCCAAAACGTGAAATTAGGCGGTCACCAAACGTGTCTTTCAATAAATCGATTGTGACACGAGCTGTGTGACATGTTGCGCCGTCTTGTTGAAACCACAGCTCCTGGACATCATGGTTGTTCAATTCAGGAATGAAAAAGTTATTAATCATGGCTCTATACCGATCACCATTGACTGTAACGTTCTGGCCATCATCGTTTTTGAAGAAGTACGGACCAATGATTCCACCAGCCCATAAAGCGCACCAAACAGTCAGTTTTTCTGGATGTAACAGTGTTTAGTGGAGCCATTCTCAAGAAATTTTGCATTGGTTTCCATGTTGAAATTTTGCAACTGAATATCAAGTTTCTATTCGATCCTAACGGTGTTTTTGGAGTTACTGAGAAATAAAATTTCAAAATTCACTTATTTATCGTTTCATTCAAAAACTCTGCCAATGGATGTGAACCGAACTTCCTAAATTAATCGAGGTGAAGGAGTAGAAATCAAGTTTTTTACTCGGAAGCGAAACAATTCCAACACCCCATAGAAACCCAGGATGACCTTTGCACTTGTTAGTCACAATCAAATAGACGGATACCTGCAATATGGAAAACGAAAAGTAGATAATTTCATTTTACAAAACCGATCAGATAACCTACTTATCTGACTAAAATCGCTTTTCCTATCGTAGAATCTCCATTATCGTCATTCGCGATAGTGATTATCTGTGCAAAGATCGATCAAAAAAACGATGTGAACCCAAAAATCAAGGATGTGGATTGAACTTATCCTAGTGTGTATGTCCTTTGTGCCCGTCTACTGTCAAAATATGCCGGTCCGAACCTTGACCAAGGACAGGAGGTTCCACAGGGCTCCCACCGTGGACCACCAGAATTTAAATTTTAACAGTCCTGCTCCCAGTTTGAGGAAATGCTGTCCTTTTGGCGAAGAAATAAGGGATCGGAGATGCCAAAATCAAGATTCGGGACGATTATCTGCATTTAGAATAGAACTTGTAATTCTTCCATTCGAAATAGAGATAGGAAACCATTGCTCTAAGGCCAATTCAACTAGGATTATGATAGAACTGGATAGTGAGAAGGATCTTGTGGATTTGTTGCATGTGAGGCTACACGCTGTATCTTTCCGGAATCCCGTGGATAGGAACGATTTTTGCCTAGACTACATCCACGGTATATTTAGGGCTTTAGTGTGTTATAGGAAAGATGAGGAGAATATCAATCCATATACTTTAGTTGGTGAGTCAAATATTAAAATGAACAATTATTAAATGGAGAACTTCATATCTACAAATATCCAGAAAGATATACAGGGCGATTCATAAGCAGACATCTTCAATTTTTTAACGGGTTTTTTAGCCAAAAATATGAATTATTTATTATATAATTTTTTCTCGAGCGCTCAAAAATATTCGGCTTCAGTTTATTTGAATTTGTGTTGTTTATATTATCATGTTTCGGGCTTTGATCCATTTTTAAAACTGAAAAGAATTCACTTTATATTACATACAGGGAGGTACAAACGAAAATGACGGATTCCTATGATAATTTTAAGAAAAACAAGTCCTATAAATATGGGCCCACAAATGTTATCTTTCCGAAATACAGGGTGTTTGAGTTTGATTTTTTTCAAAGTTTTTTTTTCTCATAACAACTGCTCTTCACAAGATATCCAATTCAAATTTGGAATATATAGGGTGTTTTTTTTTCGAGATATATAACTTTGAGTTGGCATTTCTGTTCAAGATGGCGACCGATTTAACAGCTGTCAAGTGATTTATTCTCAGTTTGGTTTGGCAATTCATCATGAATAGACTCACGGCTGAACAACGCTTGCAAATAGTGCAATTTTATTTCGAAAATAATGGTTTTGTGCGGAAAACGTATCGCGCACTACGTCCATTTTAGAGATGAAGCGCACTTCTGGTTGAATGGCTACGTCGACAAACAAAACTGCCGCATTTGGAGTGAAGCTAATCCTCAAGTGTATGTCGAAACACCTTTACATCCAGAAAAACTGATTGTTTGTTGCGCTTTATGGGCTGGTGGAATCATTGGTCCGTACTTCTTCAAAAACGATGATGGCCAGAACGTTACAGTCAATGGTGATCGGTATAGAGCAATGATTACTAACTTTTTCATTCCTGAATTGAACAACCATGATGTCCAGGAGCTGTGGTTCCAACAAGACGGCGCAACATGTCACACAGCTCGTGCCACAATCGATTTATTGAAAGACACGTTTGGTGACCGCCTAATTTCACGTTTTGGACCTGTGAATTGGCCTCCAAGATCTTGTGATTTAACACCGCTAGACTACTTTCTGTGGGGCTATGTAAAGTCATTGGTCTATGCGGATAAGCCACAAACCCTTGACCATTTGGAAGACAACATTCGCCGTGTTATTGCCGATATACGGCCACAAATGTAGGAAAAAGTCATCGAGAATTGGACTACATCCGAGCCAGCCGTAGCGGTCATATGCCAGAAATCATATTTGAAATGTAATGCCACAAGATTATCTTGCGTATAAATAAAATTCATGTCAATCGAATAATCCATCGTTGTTTTATTGCAATTTAAAGTTCTATAGCTCTAAAAAAAACACCCTTCACATATATACCAATTTAGAGTTCACATTATATGAAATGCCAATTTCGTTTACAAATCTACAGAGTGTAATTTTTTCCAGAAAAGTACTTGCTCTTTTCTGCCAGAATTTTTTTTGGTTACTAGAAAAGAATTCGGGAAGAATCTTTGTTCTAATAATAAAGTTTGCCCCATTTTCGTTTGTATTTCTAGTTTAGGAACCCTCATCGATCAAATCATGAGTCATCGCCAGTGTTTTTTTCTGTACCTTAGTAACTTTCAATTTGTTTCGCTTGTAACTTGCCAAAAATCGATATCTTTCAATTCTACTATGCGAAAAAGAAATAGTCTGCCTCATCAACTTCTTCAATTTTTCTAATCATATAAGATCGGCATGATAAGCCATTCCATATCAATCTAGCCGAACAAATTGATGCCAAAAATAATAAGAATCAAACGAGTCGCATCAACCACTCAGTCGAGTTGAAGATCCGAGTACCCTTCGAGGTTCTTGGAAAAAGTGGATATGAACGACACATAAAATATCGATATATTCAGTTTATATCTCATTCAATTAGCCGATAAAGCCACCAGATGCTCTGGCCATATTGAATTACCAACAATCCTATCATCACCAGTCCCAACATTTCGAGATCGATGTCTGTTTACTCTATACCAAAATAATAACACTTTCGGAAAATGTGCCATAAATACGTCTCCGCTATCTAAGATGAATACTCGACCGGAAAGTTTCGCGATTTTTCTGTATCTCACGTTGGTGTGTCATTTAGATTCGTTACAGGCTCAGAATAGTGCTCAATATTCGGCCCACAACTATACGTCGGTTAAAAAGTGCTGTCCTAAAGATTTCCTGTTCAATCATACCTGTATTCACATACCGCATTTTTCTGAATCTTTGAACATTCCGATTTACGTCGGTAGAAATTCGGTTGACAATATAACAGATATCTCGAAGATTTCGATCGCAAACGCCTACAACATAAAGAGATGCGAAAAGTTGGATGTACACAAGAAGTTTTATATACAGGCGGACGCCACTTTGAAGATCTATATACACTGGCATATATGGCATTATGACGCCTATGATTTTTGTGTCGAGTACGATATTTTCGGGCAGCTCATTGCCTACGTTTGTGGCGATAAGAAGGAACCAATTTCTGATACTCTGAGGTCAGTAGGTGAGTTTTTTTTTGAGGTTTTTTTGATCGTAGAATTTTTTTATTAAGAATATTCATCGAATAATAGTTGTAGTGAAGGGATCGCAGAATCCCTTTTAGATGAAACAAATGACTGACACATTTTCGGGCTCGGTTTTTAAAAGAATCAATATGGTGAAAATCGTAGCCTCAGGAATTCAAGCTATAAGAGAAAATTGAAAAATTGCGTGAATTATGAAGTTCTCATAACTCTTTTATTCCTGGAGCTTTAACCATGAAACAAAAACATTCTATAGATACTTCTTTCAGTAGGATAATTGGTGTGATCATTTATTTTTTATTGCTATTATTTTTGAAGTTATAATACAAACTTGTGTTTTTTGATGTGAACCATAATAATTGCTATAACAAATGAAATTGCTTATCTTTCCTTTCCAAAAAATTTTTATATGATATGAAGGGTGCTTTTTTAGAGCTATGGAACTTTAAATTGCAATAAAACAACGATGGATTATTCCATCATCAATTCACAGGTCCAAAACGTGAAATTAGGCGGTCGCCAAACGTGTCTTTCAATAAATCGATTGTGGCACGAGCTGTGTGACATGTTGCGCCGTCTTGTTGGATCCACAGCTCCTGGACATCATGGTTGTTCAATCCAGGAATGAAAAAGTTAGTAATCATGGCTCTATACCGATCACCATTGACTATAACGTTGTGGCCATCATCGTTTTTGAAGAAGTACGGACTAATGATTCCACCATCCCATAAAGGGCACCAAACAGTCAGTTTTTCTGGATGTAACGGTGTTTCGACATACACTTGAGGATTAGCTTCACTCCAAATGGGGCAGTTTTGTTTGTTGACGTAGCCATTCAACCAGAAGTGCGCTTCATCGCTAAGCAAAATAAAATGGACGTAGTGCGCGATACGTATTCC
This sequence comes from Harmonia axyridis, assembly GCF_914767665.1. NCBI lineage: Eukaryota > Metazoa > Arthropoda > Insecta > Coleoptera > Coccinellidae > Harmonia > Harmonia axyridis. The sequence goes on from NC_059502.1 coordinate 635,542, forward strand.
GAACAGAACCATTATTTTCGAAATAAAATTGCACTATTCGCAAGCGTTGTTCAGGCGTGAGTCTATTCATGATGAATTGCCAAACCAAATTGAGAATAAATCACTTGACAGCTGTTAAATCGGTCGCCATCTTGAACAGTAATGCCAACTTAAAGTTATATACCTCGAAAAAAAACAGCCGTTATAAGTTGCTTATCAAACTATAGAAATCATCAAAACTTTCAGTTTTACTTGGAAAATCAACCAAGTATCTATCTATGATAATCTGTAAACTTCAGATAATTGAAATATTCGCAGACCAAGGTGTCCGGATTTGACACCTTTAGATTTTTTCCATTCGTCATATTTCAAGAACAACATTCATCAATTCGAAAATGTTAAACACATCTAACGATGTTAAATCCGGAGATCTTGGTGGCCACCGAATATTTCAATTATCTGAAGTTCACAAATTATCATGAATAGGAACCGGGTTGATTCTCTGTATGATACTTTTGATGATTTCAGTTGTTTAAAAAGAAATTGATATATCGTGTTATAGGTATTTTTTGAGAGGAGAAAATAACGATTTTATTCGCGTTGGAATTTGTATAGTTTATATTGAAAAAAACACAAATTTTTATTGTAACTTCAAAACTAATTGCAATAAAAAACAATTGATTACACTAATAGATTCTACTGAAAAAAGTTCCAGTAGAATGTTTTCATTTCATGTTTATATCAACAGTCATAAAGAATTTTCTCTCATAGCTTGAAGACAGTTGAATTTATGAGGAAACGGTTTTCACCGAATTAATTCTCTCAAAAAACAAGCCCGAAAATATGCCGATAAATTTTTTCTAGCTCAAAGGGATTCTCAACATTCATTATTTGTGAATCCGATTTGAAAAGTAAGGATATCAGTAGTCACGTACAGAAAATTATTATATCTAATTATTTCTGTGACTTGTTTATGTTTATTCAAATCTAAAATAAACATATATCTATCTTTCTATCAATGTGGTAAAGCAATCGATTCCTGTGATAAATTTGAGGAATGTATCTCGTACCGTTATCCAAAAAATTTGGTAGGCCATTTTTCGTTGATTATTTTGAGTGTGTGGTATTCGAAAAAACCTAAAACTTCTCTGCACTGGATGCATAATATTTAGTTGAATATTGAAGCTTGATAATTTAGGTTTCGTATTTTGAATTTAGGAGACTTGCCTTCTGAATAGTTCTAACATAAAAGAAAGTGGAAAATGTTAGTAATAAATTAATGCAAAACACAAAAGTTTTACCACAAAGTCTCATCCAAATCAATCTGAAAATAGCAAGTCATATCAAACCGATTAAATTATGTATTTTTAAATCTCTCTCCGAAAGTAACATTCTCCGAAAAAAAAAATAAGAAAAAACCAAATGACTCGTAATAACAAAACCTTTGTGTAAGAAATCTAAAAAGAAAAATCTCGGTATCCTACGTCATCCAACAATTTGGGACGGTCTAAAAATGAAATCGCGGAACTAAGAACAGTCCTGTCTGCCGTAGCATATAAACAAACCAGTAGGACCTTGAAAATTCGACAAAATCCAGTTACAAACAAAGCACACGCGAACCGTCTATCGCACTTACCATTTCGATTTTAATTTCTCTAAGGTCCCAAATGCAGATTAAGGTAATTTACAACCCGTTGGACTTTATCGATTAACCATTAGAACGTCCCTCAAGAGAGCCAAACACATCGAAATAACCTGTCCAAGATTTTAAAGTGGATTTGAATGTTGTTGAAGACCGACAGTCCACTTCGATCTACGCTGTCGACCGGTAGTATTGTTAGAAACGTCAAAAAACAACAACATGAGATCCGCGCTTTGAACACACTTCTTCAGATGTAGCAGCGATGGTGTTAGTTCGAATTTTAGCGGTAGTCTTAACCCTGACCGAAGTGACGCTATGTTACAATCTTTGCGCCCCTCAAAAACTTGTCAACAGCAACGTCACTGTCTACAAGTACAAGAAAGAACAGATTCAAAATTGCGGTTGTGCAAACGAACCAAAAAAATGTGTCAAAAAGTGCTGTGCCAAAGGGTTCAACATAGAAAAAGCGAGATGCTTTTGGAACGGTGGACAAGACTTCGAACTACCCGTGTTTAGTGGAAATGTGTCTCTGTCTAACTTGACCGTTAAGAATTTTTATGTGGGTGTCTTAAAACACTGTGATTTTTACGCCAGGATGCCCTGGGAAGGGTTTTACCTGCAGGAGGATCTATCCCTTTACCTTCCTCTCGAGCAGGAATATCTGACTTCAGAGAATTACTGTCTGGACTACACAAGGGATGGACTTTTGATAGCTATTCTTTGCATTTCGGAACCTGTAGCTTCTTTATCTGTCAAGTTAAACTATGTGGGTAGGTAAAAATCTTCTAGACAAATTCCGAAATTTTATTCACCCCTAAAAGAGTAGAAATATAGGCTCTAATAGAGGTTTCTGGAGAACTGAGTCTATTCAAAATCTTTCAATTAGGATTATGATATTATTTGAAATTTTCTGTTGCATTGTTTCGAATAGTTTTCGAAATATCAGTTAAACAAAACTGAAAAAAATTAAAACTCTCTACACGTTCTCGAAGAAGAATCAATACCAATACCAATCAAATATTTTATCGGAAATTGTGAACAAAATTTAGCCATAAGTTTTCTGGATTATTCCAGGAAAAATAATAATTCATTCGTGAATTTCTCGATATTATGTTGTATGTTGAGGAAAATTCGTCATTTGAAATTGAAAAAAATTCTAAAATTACTCAGAAATTATTGAATTTAGAATCGTTTTAAAAAACTATAATTTGTCATTGCAGTATCGAAAGCAATTATTGAAAGAATTTTGTTCACAATTTTCGACACAATAGTTGAACCACCCTTTGTCGATATTTCATTAATTTTTGGCGAGTCAAGTTGCTCAACATATTCACATTATTCTACTTTGAAAATGTGAAGAAGAAGATTCACACTTAGGATTTTGGGAATAAATCTAATTAAAAGAATACGGATATTTTCATTCTCGGTTTTTTTTATTAATATTTTGTTGGATTAATGCAAGAGTGGAATTTTGCAGCAATATGTTAGCACAGTGGAGACTATCGATTAATATCATAATACTGATTTTCAAAATTAAAATACACCCAGTTCTCGAAAAACGTCTAATGAGTACTCGAATTTAATAGGGACACCCTATATAGCTACAACTGCTCTTATATTTAACCTACTCAGGTAGATCGATATGAGAACACAAAAAAAATATAAAACAAAAGAATTAAAGCAAAAAACCTAAATAATTTTTTTTAATGGAAATGAATAAGAAACAAGGAAGTACCAACATGTTGCACATTGATCTGCTAGAAATGGAACATATATTTTATGAAATGAAACAGTAAATCAGCACTAGTATTCATTTTGGAGAGTATTCTCAAAAATAATAAATGAAGCGAGGGCATGAAATAAAATATGGTCATAAAAAAAGAATAGAACGTATGAAATAAATTCAGTGGAAACAGTAGTAATATCGAAAATTCAGATTACATGCTTTTAAGTAGCAATTAAAAGTATGAACATCAGCCTGCTTTCTACATATATCGGAAGTTAGAGCAAAAATTTGTTCCCTGTTTTTTTCTATTGATCTACTCAGAAAAAATTCGTACGTCTAGACATGTAACCATGTTACGATTTCTTTACACAAAATTTGTTTCTAATTGTAATTATTACTGATAATAAGTTTGTGTAATTTAAATTGCTTATCCTTCATTCAACTTGTTTGTTTTTTCTGTGAAGTGCGCAAATCGAATTTCTTGATTTTACATGGAAACCTTGTCGAGCAGAAATCAATATACATATTAAAAACAGTTACTTGACGGTCGCAGTAAAAATAACAAAATTCAAGGAAGAATTCGAAATGCTGATAATGACATCTTCCATGAAACCGGTATTAGAAGTTGTACTGCTCGAAAAAAAGCCAGTATTTTGACATGGGATGAAATCAACTTGTTGATTATAGCACCCCAGAACTGAACAAGGTCTCAGTTTTTGTCTCTATATGTTTATAAACAAACTGTTTTAATGACGCAATTATAGACGATCTCGAAAAGTTCGAGGTACAATAAATAAATAAATCAAGTTGGTTGGAATGTACATTTATAGATTTCCGTTTGACATTTCAGCTTGTTGAATATTTCCACTTTTTTTTAGGGAATTCACTTTGAGTTTTTATGAGGGGTTTTTGAATAAGAGGTTTCGTTTTCATATTGAAAAAAAAAGTATATTTCTAGAGGAATCAATGGATATTGATTTGATTGTAAGGGGGGAGATATGCCATTGATAATGGAAAACGTTGAAGATAGAGAGGCTTTTCATTCTTAGATTTTTCGAGACTCAAATGGGTCAATTTTGCTTATTACTCTCCAAAGTGAAAATTGGCCTCATCCCTGAGCGACGTGCACAATTTCGATTCTTCACATCACTAACTTGTCCCAACAACTCGAATTTTTTTACAAGTTTCGCTATTGCCGATCGAGAAGGTGCTTCACTGAATGAAAAATTTTGACCATTTTTGTTGTGAATTTTTTACAATTTCAATGCGTGGTTAAAGAGTGTATCTTCCGTTTTTAGTATTGGAGTAGTTTTTACTCGAAAGAAGACAGTTTTAAAAGTAAGAGCTGTCCAAATAACGGGCTATTCGAAATGAATTAGCTTATTGAAAAAATTTATAATATTAGACATGACTACCAATATTGAAGTAATTAATGGATGTCGTTAAAAATACACCTAAAACAAAAACAATTGCGTTCATTGACGAACGTCAATGAATATTCAAAGCACGTTTATTGATGCAAGTACAACCTATTATTATTTAAACTACAGGATGTGTTCAGTATCTTTTTTCGGCTGTGAAAATTATCTATCTATATCTATGAAATCATCAGCGTCCTCAACATCAATTAAACTTGTTGTCTGAAAGGTCTCATCATATTAACGAATTTGGGGGAACAATCAACACTGTTGTCGGATTCATCGAGGACAAAATTTATGTCTCCGAATTCAGAGCACTCTCTGTATGTTATTAAAGTTAACACCGAGTGTCTAAAGTTTAAATATGAATTTTGATTTTCGCAACAATTGTTTATGTTTTAACAATTTCTATTTAAAATTGGCAATTGGTATGTTGGGCAGACTCATAATATTTTGAAGTGTAGAATATACAATTCAGAGATTGGTGATTCTCAATGAATCCAGATCTAATTTTTAATCATGAAAATATTATGGGTACCTTTTGTTTTCCTAAAATTATTCTTTAATTTTCTAAGGTTTTAATGATGTGTCCAACTTGAAATCTTGTTATGGAGCCTGATCTGAAAATCCAATTCAGATATATTGAAGGTTCAAAACGAACAGAAGAATAAGAATAGACCATTACGGAAAATTTTTCGTACTGAAATAAAAACAAAACAATTACAAATAATTAGTGAGCATTTCTTGGTCGAAGAGCTCTTCGTCTTATGAGTAAACACGAGAGTAAATAACTAATAACTCAATGAGTTTTAAACGAAGATTAATCGTTTCCTTCTATACAGATCCCAAATAAATTCAATGGTGATAAATTATAATTCACATCGCCGAAAGGAGAAATTAACCATCTTAGGAATTTTTGTTGCTATGAATCCAAAACGGCCCGTGTTGTGTGGCTTGTTGCACCATCTTGCTGGAACCAATCTTCCAATTCCTTATCATTGAATTCAGGGAAAAAAATCGGTAATAATTTGACTATAGCGATGAGAATTAAAGTTTTGAGTGACACCTTTCTCATTTTCAAAGAAGTACGCGACAATCACTCCATCAAACCAAATTACACACCATACAGTGATTTTTTGTGGATATAATGATCTTTTAGCAGTTACATAGGCTCTTTTAGATATCCACAGAGTAATAAATGAGCTTAGTCGCTGAGGATATAAGGATGGAGATGCATAATTCTCTATAGCGTGCCGTAAGAGAGGCCCAAATATTATACGCGCCGAGTAATGGATAAATTTGTATCTCCTTCAACGCTTTCACTTACAGCATTAATATTTTCGGTCGAGCGTGTATTTCCATGATGAATGGGCCTTAAGACATGAGTAACAGATTTAGTCTCTTCAAATTTTTTCACTGTCTTACCAATGGTATGCTCATATGGACGATTATGTCGATCATAATCTGCCCGTGATGCATGAAACGTACTTACTTCACTGTTAAATGTCTAACCCATAGAGTAAAAATCATAGATAGAGGGAGTATACGCAATTTCTACATGTCCCCCACATGGTTAGATTACGTTGTCAGATTGTGATATATTTTCAAATCCACAATTTTACTATATCGTTATGAATGTTTATTATATTAAATGAAATATATTCATTCGAGTGATTCCCGATTAAATATGCAAATTTGAATATTTGAAATTCGATATTTTTTCTAATTGTCGAATATATAATAAGCAGAATATTTATTATTTTCTGTATCTACCTGCTAAAATCCAAGGTTTGGTAACTTTTGCTCTCCTAGTGTCATCGGTTGTTTAACGTCGTTTGACGCGCTTGAAGTTTGTTTTCTGAATTTCTGACATATTTAGGTATTTATTTCAATATATTTTCAGTTGATATGAAACATTGATTCACTATGGGACATAAGAAGTGCGTTCTTTTTGGAGAACCTAGCGAATTGAGTGAAATATCGTATCACTGATATGTTTTTATTTCCGCGCGTTTCATGTCAAATTTGATAGTTCATGTTGGGGACAAAATTTGCTTACTGAAAATGAAATATGCTTCCTCTATCTATATTTCATAACTCTGAGGACCAACCTAACTAAACATATGACACTTCGGATGACACTGACAGTTCTGTTTGACATACATTATTATAATAATAATAATTTAGTTTATTAAATCATAAACAATAATCGCAGAGGCTAAGAGCCTGTACGCGATTGTACGCGATTGAAACTGGATATGATATGTGAACCACAACATGAATAACTTATTAGAAACGTATATTAACAAATTACTAATCAGCTATCATGAACCAGTTTCCTCACAATAAAAAAATAAAGCATAAAATATTCTCAGAAATAACGAAGAAAACATGTATCTTCAATCTAAACGAAAGGCCGATTACTTTCTGATGAGATACAACCTCCTCCAACTTTTTTCAGCATATTTCAATGATAAACAAGTTTGTTGCACATCGTAAGCAAGATGTCCGTTACCTAACCTCTAATTAAAACCTGCGTATAGCAATTCCAACATTTCCAACAGATCAGTTTCAGTTTTAAAAATGAAACGGACTAGACACTGCATCCCAGATCGAAATGAAAATCTCGGTGGGATGCTGTGCGTATCTAATTCTCTGCGGCTTATCTCTGGCGAATACTACGTCTTTAGATTTGTGCCACGTGGAACCACACCTGTTGAAATTCGGACAGTTTTACTTGTACAAGAATTACCCTCCTAGGCTGTGTGGTGATTGTGATACAAGGACGTGCTTTAGGAAATGTTGCGCCCATGGATTTTCCATCGGGAAAGCCCACTGCATTGGTGGTGGTATGCTCGGAAATTTCAGCATAGCCATCTTTGAGGGAGTTAGTTATTTGGGAGAATATCGAGGAGATGCTTGGATTGTGGGAACCATGGCTGACTGCGATTTCTTTCCTTTGGTTCCCTCCTCTACAGATTCTTCTGATGAGTTCTACGTGCAGAGAAACGGTTCTCTGTGGGTTCCTCGGTTTCAGAGAGATTACAGCAGGAATCAGTATTGCGTAGATTCGATGGAAAATGGGACCAAAGTTGCTCTTGTGTGTTTTCCTGATAAGAAACCTCATATTACTATGGAAATCGCAGGTATGAATTGGGGGATTCTTAACGAAGAATAACAGTTTGAAGCTCCCTGCAAAATTTCATGTTGATTGGGTCACCAGAACCGTAGAAATTTTTAGAAGAATATCAGTAAATACTTATCATCTAAATGACAGAATATTGGATAGTATTGGCAATATGAAATAACAATTTCAAGCTTAGTGCAAACCAGAACTTTAGACATTCAAGTAGAATATCGAGAAAAATACTCAGTATGATCAATGACAACAGATCTGATTATCTTGAAATTTAATTTTAGTAACCACTTGAATGTTAAGAGGGATAACCACAAGGTGGTTGTTCGCGTATCAGTCAAACTTTGGTACCCATTCATTTCCCTTCTGGTGCTCCTGCGATGACCAAACTTTGTACGCTGTACGAAAAATATTAGTAGAGAGCAGCACTGTAGACGACTTTCACGAAATTATAGTTTCACCTCTTTTGTAATGATTTTTGGTTGGTTTCTTCTCACGAATATTTCAAAAATATATTAGTGCTTGTTAAAAAGTCCATATCATCCTTTTTTTTGCGAAAACAGAAGGATACCTGATTTTTTTCATTTGTCATTGGCAAATTAAAATATTTACTTTCTACCATTTAGATTATTGTTTAAGGAAATTATGAGAAAACCCCATAAAAAAAGGTGATTTGTAAGGAAAAATCTCTTTAATTTCGTTTTGAACTGTGAAGTCAATTGGTCGTGTTCCTTCTAATGACAATATTTTAGGAGATCGTAATATCATCAGTGAGTGCATGAATGAACGAGCACTCGAAAGCTGGTGACACCAAGTCAGTCATCTTGTTGACTTTTTTTTACTCAAGCCGAATGAATTCGTCTGTATCATCTGAAAGTATGTAAATATTTCTGTATATTCACTACTTAATATAAACACTGATTCCCGACATTTAACACATGCAAAACATACACAAATGATGTTTGTTATGAGAGTCTAATTTCTATAGGCTGCCGGAAGAGAAGATCAGAAAAAATATAACTAATGATATATCGATAAATCAATGTTTTTATTTTATGAACCAAAATTCTATCACAAGATTTTTCTGATTATAATGGGTGTTTTTTTTCGAGGTATATAACTTTAAGTTGGCATTACTGTTCAAGATGGCGACCGATTCAACAGCTGTCAAGTGATTTATTCTCAGTTTGGTTTGGCAATTCATCGTGAATAGACTCACGCCTGAACAACGCTTGCAAATAGTGCAATTTTATTTCGAAAATAATGGTTCTGTGCGGAATACGTATCACGCACTACGTCCATTTTATTTTGTTTAGCGATGAAGCGCACTTCTGTTTGAATGGCTACGTCAACAAACAAAACTGCCGCATCTGGAGTGAAGCTAATCCTCAAGTGTATGTCGAAACACCGTTACATCCAGAAAAACTGACTGTTTGGTGCGCTTTATGGGCTGGTGGAATCATTGGTCCGTATTTCTTCAAAAACGATGATGGCCAGAACATTACAGTCGATGGTGATCTGTATAGAGCCATGATTACTAACATTTTCATTCCTGAATTGAACAACCATGATGTTCCAGGAGCTGTGGTTCCAACAAGACAGCGCAACATGTCACACAGCTCGTGCCACAATCGATTTATTGAAAGACACGTTTGGTGACCGCCTAATTTCACGTTTTGGACCTGTGAATTGGCCTCCATGATCTTGTGATTTAACACCGCTAGAGTACTTTCTGTGGGGATAAGCCACAAACCCTTGACCATTTGGAAGACAACATTCGCCGTGTTATTGCCGATATACGGCAACAAATATTGAAAAAAGTCATCGAAATTTGGACGTCCAGATTGGACTACATCCGAGCCAGTTGTGGCGGTCATATGCCAGAAATCATATTTAAAATGTAATGCCACAAGATTATCTTGCGGATAAATAAAATTCATGTCAATCGAATAATCCATCGTTGTTTTATTGCAATTTAAAGTTCTATATCTCTAAAAAAACACCCCTTATATATGGAAAACACCATAAATGAATCATAGAGCTCACAGGTGTTTTGTACAATATTTTAATGTGATAACAAGAGATATTTTTATGGAATTAAAGCTTCTGAGCGCCGACCAGACAACAGTTCTTGGCTGTATTTCTTTTATTTTTTCGTTTTGTTAATTATTTTTACGTTTATTACAGGTATGGTCATATCTATGCCATTCCTGCTGATCACCTTCATCGTGTATGCACTCTTGCCTGACCGAAATCTGCATATGAAAGCTCTTATGTGCTACGTCATCAACTTGTTGTTAGCCTACATGTTTATAGTAACCATCCAGCTATCAGATACAGTTTTTCCAGATGATATTTGTGCAATTTTAGGTGAGTTGACTGATAAAGAGATATAATATTTCTTATCGGAGTAGTGCAAACATTTTCTTGTTCGAGTTGAAAGTTTGATTCAGACCTGTGCTTAAATCAAACTATTGGAATATTGGCTCTCGTATTCAAATATTGATTATTTTATGCGAATAGATAGATGAATAAGGACACCACCTAGATTCTTAAAACAAGAAATGGATGCCAATTTCAATCATTCTCGTCAAGAATGAATGTGTCAGTGTTTCTATTAGCCCTAAATTGACTGGGTATCCAAACCTATCTTTTATATCGTGATTCAAAATTATAAATTTGAAAACTTTCCACGAAATTTACTGCTTCTTTCAGGAATTCATGAAGTAATATTCATATTCTTTCATTTATGAAATTTTTTATACATTGTTTTGTATCTTTGGTTCATTTTCGAAATACTTATTGGCTTCCTTGATGAAATTATCCTTTTTTTCACTAGATGAATAGCTTCATTACAGGAAAAATTTTGATAAATATATTTTTCAGGTTTCGGTTGTATATTTTTCTTCCTTTCTTCATTCTTCTGGATGAATGTCATCTGTATCGATATCTTCTTAGGTTTTAGGTAAGTTGTTCTCATTATCATCAAAATTCTTCTTGAGAACTACCCATCAGATAGTTAACCACTGAGCTTTTTGAGTTACCTAAAATGTTTTTCATTTTATTTTCGAAAAAAATACATAATCTTTTTTCCGTTTTTCACCATAATTTGACCCCCCCCTTTAACTTTGTTACTGAAAGAGGTACAAAAAAATGTTTCCTACAAAAGTTTCTCGAAATCGACTATTGTTTTTTAAAATGATTTCACAAAATGAAATATATACAGAGTGGGCAACATATTGATAGCAACTTCATTATTTCAAATGGAACACCCTGTATATTTTTCTATATTTGACTAGCTCTTATTCCCCTGATTTCGAATATATAACATATGTTTGGCCTATATCTCTTATTCTGAGTTTTACAGAGTTTCAAATTTCAAGAACCACCTTGCAATCTCGGTAATCAAAACTCTGAAAATAAATACGCATATATAACTCTTATCAATTAATCTTCGAATTAATTTAATTGAGAAATGATTACTTCAAACATATTCGAGATCAGGAGAAAATAACCAATCAAAATATGGAAGTGTATACAGGGTGTTCTATTTGAAAATATGTAGTTTCATTCAATATGTTGTTCACCCTGTATTCATTCAATTGACGTAATCATTCTCAAAAAAATTATTTCATTTGGTACAATTTTTGTATGTTATATTTTTATTTATCTGTTTTTGTAACAGAGTTCGAGGGGGGATCAATTTATAGTGAAAAACATATGTCATATATCGTTGCCAACGAGATAACTGAAAAAAGGGCATTTTTGAGTTATCGCAGCCTACCACTTGAAAAGTGATTACTGAGCACGCCAGGTGGTTCATGAAATTTGAAACTCTGTAGTACTCAGAACAAGAGATATTGGCCAAACATATGTTATATATTCGAAATCAGGGGAAAAAGAGCGAGTCAAATATAAAAAAATATACAGGGTGTTCCATTTGAAATAATGAAGTTGCTATCAATATGTTGCCCACTCTGTATATATTTCATTTTGTGAAATCATTTTGAAAAACAATAGTCGATTTCATGACTCTTTTGTAAAAAACATTTTTTTGTACCTCCTTCAGTAACAAAGTTAAAGGGGGGGTCAAATTATGGTGAAAAACCCGGTACATAGCTGAATTTTCGAATAATTTACTGGATAGATTCTGAGATATGGAATTATATATATAAAAAAATTTTAGTTAATTGAAATTGAAGATTTTCAGTCCAATCGGATCGATGGGTAGGTTTTGTTTCTCAAATATGCATATCAACAGCTTTTAATTCGCTCACATGGTCAATTCGTAAGAAATTAAATCATCATAAAACAAGTTTTACAAAAAATACGAAGGTCGAAATTTTTCTGTTAATTTTTTTTTCGGAGAACCTTTTGAAAATGAGTCATCGTGCTGAGTGAATCCAATCAGAATGTTAATGTCCTCATATGAAGACCGCACCTCTTCAGCCCTAGGGATAGGCGAAAATTAATGTTTCATGGGATATCACTTAATACCGAATGAAAACATTCAAGCTGAAATGTTTCCATAAATTATTTCCCAATCCCCTGTGGAAAACCCAATTAACCTAATGGACCCGATCAACACATCGTGAAAAAAAAAGTTGCCGATAGCTCTATTTTACGCCAACAAGGTGACATTTTTCTCGTGATAATATGCTTTTAGGTTTCGCCATAACATGAAGGTTAGGTTTTGACGTTGATCGATTTTTATACAGGGTGACCAGGTGGAGATAGAGGCGGGTTAGGAAATTATATTTAAAGTCAGGATTCCCATACGAAAATTTTGAGGAATTTCGAACGATTTTAACTTTTCAAACATTCATTCTTTGTTGATGTTTTTTGGTTGTTTGAACATTTAACTGGTCACTAGACACCCTGTTTATCACCAATGGATCCAACATACGCTGTCCTATCAGAAATTCGACTTTCACATCGATGGCACTATTGATTTCGAAAATATGACTCCAATATCACATTTTCAGTTCTGAAGAAATTTACATGAAGTTCATTTCAAATTTAAATTTTAAGAAGGATTGCCACCACGTGGTATTTTGCGTATTAGTCAAATTTTAGTACCCATTCATTTCTCTTCTGGCGCTCCTGCGATGAGTAGAGGGCAGCACTGTACGACGATTCTCACGAAATCATAGTTTAATCTCTTTTGTGAAGACTTTTGCCAGGTTTTTTTTTAATATATCAGTGCTCTGTACAAAGTTCATATCATCAATTTTTTGGCAAAAAACGAAAAGATATCGAATTTCTTTTTTATTCTTCACTCGCAAACCAAAAATATTTATTTTCTTGTAAATTACTGTTTAAGGAAATTATGTTAAAACTCCATAAAAATCAGTGATTTGTAAGAAGAAATATCTCCAATTTAATTTTGAACTGAACAGCCACATGGGAGTATTTCCTCTTAATATTCTCTATAAGTGTGACGTCACACACCGCCATTTTTGGTTCTCCTGTCAGTGTTCGGAATCCAAACAAATAAATTGTCATTATAATTAGTACGGTATCGTTGAAGGAATTGGCTTATTTTCATAAATAATAGTGTTTGAGGAACGATTTCAGTATTAATTGATAGACAGAAGGAACGAGGTTAAAACCAGTAAGTTTGAATCCTGTATCATTCCCCAGAGTTTGTAAAAATCTGTGTTTATTAGTTGAACTTCAAGTTCGATTTTACTGGCATTAATCTCGTTCCTTTTGTCTATCAATTAATAGTAAAATCGTCCCCTAAATAATCTTATTTATCAAAATAAGCCAATTCGTTCAACGATAACTAAGTACTAATTTGCATGACAATTTGTTTGTTTGGATTCCGAACACTGACAGGAGAACTAAAATGGCGGTGTGTGACGTCATCACTAATAGAGCGTAGATTTTACTTGTCAAATGTCAAAAGATGACAGCTTCAAAAGAGACAACTACCAGATAGCGGGCTTTTCAAAATGAAACCTCTTATTGGAAAACCCAAGTCCAACAAATCGAACATGAAATCTGTTCAGTCGTTCTTGATAAAAGTGTCACTCGAAAAAAGTCAAATTGGTGTCAAATAACTACATCCTTTTTCTTGATATTGCAGTTTTCATGCCAACTAGCCAACATTGTAACATTTTGAAGTCGTAATAAGGAAAATGATGAAAAAATATTGATTGATTACAAAGTCTCGATGCCTCAAGCGTTTGTTTTTATCTTTGGCGCCACTTCCTTGTATATAATTAGCATAATTTGAAATTTTTGCATTTGGGCAACACAAAGGTATACTGAATATTTATAGACGAAAACATGCGTCTATTTTTCAATTTGCTAAGTTCTGTTGACTGCCTTGAATGTTAATTATTCTTTGTATCACATATTTCAAATGCTTAATTCCTTTATGATTGGTTTTTCCACTATTTTTTTCGTTCCAATATCGTCATACAAACATTCCTAGAACAAGGAAAAGATTTATATTTCAGTAAAAAAAAACACATTCAAAATTCAATACCTCCAAAACTGTTGAAAGGGAAACACTCTTCCTTCTCAAATGTTAGAGATAATTTCATGAAATTTGGTATAATACCTACTCATCAGTTTCTTATTATAAATGTTGGATCCTTGTGGAATTCGATTATTGAAAATAGCCAGAAGTATTACTGCTATAATTACACGACAAATTCATCTTTCCGAAAATATCTGATTCATAAAACTATAGAAATTGATGGCACTCTGAAACAAAACAAAGCACGCGCCAATAACAATAATGATCGCTATATTTAGGAGTATCAATTCGATTCGAGAAATGCTCAAAAGTCATTCTTAATCTGGGTCAATGAATATTGAGAGCTTGATTCATTCACAAAGCACTTATTTCATGGTATTCCCATGAATATTTAAAATGGAGCATAAATCAAAATATCATTGCGAAGTTTATATTGAGAAAGACACTGCTATAAGGGATTAGACTTGAAAATTAAAAATATTCATTGCAGAAACAATATTTTTCAATATCATTATATTATATGTCTTGAAGTTTTTGGAAAATAATGAATTTTTCGATTTGTATCTTAATTTAAACCTTGATAAATCAATACGGTATAGCTACAGATTTTTTATTCAAGTGTTATGCAACTGTTCTAAGACCAGATTAAATCATTCAATTGTTTATTTTAGGGGTATCCGAGGAGGGCCTGGAATCAGATCATCGGAATGGAAAAGATTCCTCATATACTGTATATACGCCTGGGGAATGTCACTTCTCATAGTTTTCATCACATTCATGATCAATACTTACGTTAATCCCATCTCAATATTCCATCCAGGAGTTGCTATTGGACAATGCTTCATCAGAGGTGAGAAAAATATAAATATAGGGTGTTTTTTTTCGAGGTATATAACTTTAAGTTGGCATTACTGTTCAAGATGGCAACCGATTTAACAGCTGTCAAGCGATTTTTTCTCAGCTTGGTTTGGCAATTCATCATGAATAGACTCACGCCTGAACAACGCTTGCAAATAGTGCAATTTCATTTCGAAAATAATGATTCTGTGCGGAATACGTATCGCGCACTACGTCCATTTTATTTTGTTTAGCGATGAAGCGCACTTCTGGTTGAATGGCTACGTCAACAAACAAAACTGCCGCATTTGGAGTGAAGTTAATCCTCAAGTATGTCGAAACACCGTTACATCCAGAAAAACTGACTTTTTGGTGGACTACATCCGAGCCAGCCGTGGCGGTCATATGCCAGAAATCATATTTAAAATGTAATGCCACAAGATTATCTTGCGGATAAATAAAATTCATGTCAATCGAATAATCCATCGTTGTTTTATTGCAATTTAAAGTTCTATAGCTCTAAAAAAAACACCCTTTATTATGACTTGTTTACCTTCTCCACTCTTTATCAGCAAGACTTTCCTAAACATATTCAAAAAAAACATTTCAATTAATATTAACCATCAACAAACAGACCCTTGGGGTACTCCACTGGAGTTGTCTGGAAACTGGATTCAACAATGTTCAAATCGAATTTTCTTTTGACAGATGGCCTTCCGATGCTGTTGTATTTCTATGGACCAATGGGAATACTAATAATAAGCAATGTACTCTTGTTCGCTCTAACCGCCTTGAGGATACGCAAAGTGAAGAAAGACACGGCCATGCTGAAACACAGCGGCAGCAAAAGACATTCCGACGACGAACAGCAAAAGTAAGAACATTCTATCAATTTTCTCGATAGGACTCGTATCGGGTTTTCGCGGTGGCCACGGTTTCCCTAATTTCTATTAGGTATAAATTTGATGGATTTCGTTGATTGCAGCTTCAACCTATACTTCAAGCTGCTCTTGGCTATGGGTGTCAATTGGTCAATGGAGATCATATCTTGGGCGGTGACGCTACCCCAGTACTTCTGGTACCTGTCAGACATTTGTAATGCTCTCTATGGCGTCATCATCTTTTTCATTTTCGTGTTCAAGAGGAACATATGGAAACAGTTGAAGAGGAGGTATGTATTTTTGGTTTCAATCTGCTTATCAACGATCAAGCGTCATTTGAACTACAATACGCTACAAATAAACGAATACAGGAAAAAATTTATTCCACAGTTTTTCAATTTCTGACATATACGCTCTATTAGTGTGACGTCACACACCGCCATTTTTGATTCTCCTGTCAGTGTTCGGAATCCAAACAAATAAATTGTCATTCAAATTAGTACGGTGTCGTTGAAGGAATTGGCTTATTTT
This sequence comes from Harmonia axyridis, assembly GCF_914767665.1. NCBI lineage: Eukaryota > Metazoa > Arthropoda > Insecta > Coleoptera > Coccinellidae > Harmonia > Harmonia axyridis. The sequence continues at coordinate 652,182 of NC_059502.1, forward strand.
CATAAATAAGAGTATTTGAGGAACGATTTCAGTATTAATTGATAGACAGAAGGAGCGAGGTTAATACCAGTAAGTTTGAATCCTGTATCATTCCCCAGATTTTGTAAAAAGCCGTGTTTATTAGTTGAATTCCAAGTTCGAACTTACTGGCATTAATCTCGTTTCTTCTGTCTATCAATTAATAGTAAAATCGCTGCTTAAATAATCTTATTTATTAAAATAAGCCAATTTCTTCAACGACAAAGTACTAATTTGAATGACAATTTGTTTGTTTGGATTCCGAACACTGACACGAGAACTAAAATGGCGGTGTATGACGTCATCACTAATAGAGAGTATTGAATGTCATTTTCCGAAAGTGACATATATGTCAGATATTTTCATTTAACCTCACTTAAATGAAACTTCGCCTTTGTCTGTATGTTTATATTCTCAAACATACATCCACATGTCTGGGTATATGCTATTTGACAGTAAAAAAATATTCTCGTTGATTAGAGTTTTAAAAACTGTTGACATTTATTTAACAAAAATATTTTATTGAATAAGTATGGGAAAAAAAAATTAAGTTCACGATAATTTCATACCTATTAACACCTAATGGGAAACAGATTGGATTGGGCGAACTTGCGATGACGTCAATTTGAAGTAAACACGTGTGATATTTACAATTCGAATAATTTGGGAGAATTGGAAGAATCTGTCAAATAGCATATTCCAAAAACTCGAATTTCAAGGGAATATTCAATGTGCTAGTATTGTCTTTTATAATTTTGGAGCACTGTATTGAAATTTGCAGGCTACACTCATATTAACATCGTTTTTAGATTTCCAAAATAAAAATTTCTACAAAATGTTTGAAAGTAATAACTTAGTTTCGCTCGTTGCAAAAACTCACACCTTCAGTAACTGGTAACATACATAGATATTTTAGATCCAAAAGTCCCCAAACTGGCACAACAAAGATGATACAGACTATGACGACTTCGTGAACTGTTGTAAGGTATCGTTATAGCAAGCGAGGAATTTTTCTAGATGTATCGTCTCTAGACTGATAATTAATCAGTAAGTGAACAGGGTAAAATTGTTTGATTGGTAGCAGTTCGATGTTTATCACTAAAATACTAATTGGTTTAACAACACAAAACAGAAACAAACACGCTAAATGTGAAACAAAGCACTCTTTCACGTACCACACATCTGAAAGGATTTTCATTGGCTTGAAGATTTTTTTCGGCTACATTCCTTTTTTACTACAATAATATAAAATATCTGATATGGTGATATAAATCCATTTCAGTTTTTTATTCCGTGTATTGTTTCACCCACACACACTATCAATTTTCTTCAGAACACGTTAGGTTTTTCAGTAAATTGGCAACAATTATGGAAATAGTGCATGTTGGTGTAAATAAGGTGTAGAAAAACTTTCTTCGATGCTATCTGCCTTGGAATGGTCGTAAATGGCATGCAACTAATACTATAATAAGGAATAATATTTTTAATATGATGGATATGTTCAGGCCGAAAAAAAAATTCCAACGATTAGATTCTTGAAACGTTCGAAAAAAGCAATATTTCACCCCTTTTAAAATATCACTAGTTTCCTTTAGAAAAAAATTGAAGAATAAAAAGTTAGAAAATAGAAAAACTAAAAACCAACCTTCCGATTTTTCTTCTAACTTAAAAGCATGTTTTTTTTAAACACCACACAAAATTTTTAGTAATGCACCAACAATTAGTAGGTTGCGAAACATTTTTAAAACTCACTTTCAAAGCAAACCGTTTGAGATTGAATATTGCATGATATTTACACTTGTATTAGGTTTCCATTTGCATTTGCCAATGAATTAAGTACCTATCTATTCTTCTGATCCTGTCATTATCAATCCACATCAGAAATAATATTGTTTTCTCAAATATTCACTGTTGGGTAAACATCAATCAATAGTGCTGTGCCTGTAGTGGCGATGGGACACAGTAACAAAGCCTACACAGAACACAAACGGTTCTCCCAACTTACATGAGATCCGTGCTTCTGTAGAAGCCAAGTATTATCAATCTTCTAAAAATATCGAACTGGCATAAATCTATGCTAAGAGTTAAAAACTACATGGGAACGTGGTGTCATCGGGGACGAGTAGCGATAGACAGATTTCTTTTTTTTTTTGAGCTCAACAGTATCACATAATCCAATCACGAAAAAACAGAAGGCATTAAGTAAGCAGTTAAATTAAAGTTTATTTGGTTGTTATTGTTGGTTAGGTTATGCGATACTGAGGAGCTCTAAAAAGAGCGAAATCGGTCTATCGCTACTCACCTTTATGACAGCACGATTTCCTACTTATGGTTAACTCTCAACCTAGACTTCTGCCAGTCCGATAGTATTTATCTACGGTCGTTAGAGCATTACTCTTTATAATTTTTGAATTATTGAACATTAGAAAGTAATTTATTCTCTGAATTCATTATTATACAATTTCCTAAAGAGAATTTGGAGTCGAAGAAAAATACATACATAATTGGGTGTTATTCTGTGGTCATTTTAATCGCCTAAACTTCTCTCTTTTATCGCTAATAAACAAAGAAAAAATTAACTACTCTTTCGTAGTTTTGAATTACTAGAATACATATACAGAGTGACCCAGAATTAGTGGTCAATAATTCATCATGGTATTCGGCAATCGAAAATATTGTGTTTAATTAAGTAATATTTGAACTTCCCGCAGTTTGTTTGATCGGAAAATACAGTGGCGAATTATTGACCGCTAATTCTGGGACACCCTATATTGAACAATTGAATATATTTTCTAATACCTGTAGATCCTTGAAGCTTCAGCTAAACAACTTGAGAAGCATTGCAATTCGAAACTTGTTTTATATTTCTTATTTATTCTTTTTTCAGATATTATTCTTTCATGGGAAGGCATCATATGGCCCATTCCATGGGAACAACAAATTTCACAAAAACCACTAACGATTCGATGACAGTATCAACCAATGACCGTGCCATGGAAGAAAGTGAACTAAACACGTCCAGAATGAATTAACCAGTAGGAATTTCACTTTGAAAAATTATAGTACCATATCGAAAAGTATGAGATTTTTGAACAAGGATAGATTTCGTTCGTATGTGATTATTTTTGCACTACAAATTTGAAAGTTACTCTATTTGTTAGTTTAGGAAATTATCATCTGTACTTAATGGATGTTAATAGTGCACGTAAACTCGAATTTGAAACTTTGTTATCAAGGGTGAATATTAAAAAGAACTAGAACAAATTTTGTTCATACGTTCTCTCTCTTTCTCTCTTTAATTCGGACATAACCATTATGTTGTAAATATGTGGTGAAAATATATTTTTTGATACTCTTGATACACTTCCATTAGTGAATATATATATAAAATTGTGTTCTTCCGTAGTTCAAAAGATTTTTACCACTTTTTTACTTTTTCATATGAAATGGACTTTACAATAAGGTTCATTTAAATTATTACCATATTTTACATTTAGCAATGTATGTAATACGTATTTGACTAAGATGCAAGTGATATATAGACTACAAGATGTGTCATGATGTTCAATGTATGTAGCATTTACCAAAGAAATAAAGATATACGTTTCTCCACTTGGATTCTATGTTTGTCTATCATTCTTCCTTTCACAGGAATCCGAAGGTTTAGCAGAACAGGATTTGATAAATCGAAAACATGAAGTAGTTCTAACCTAACTAGACAAATGTCACCTGTTGACAAGAGACATAAACCTAACCAAAAAAAATACATTGCAATGTCAATCTTGCAAAATTTCAAAAGACGGTATCATCTTCCTTGAAAAAATATAATCTTTTAAATTATAGGAAAGGAAAATATAATGAAACACAAGGATGAAATCCAAAATATTATATTACATAGAATTGAAAACAACTAATCCAAAGTTGATAGGACAATGATCATTAACATCAGATTACAAAAGTGAAATTAACGAAACTATAGAATAAAACTTAAAATTAACTGTACAGTCACAATTATTTACCCTCAAAAAAAAGGCTCTATGCAAACGCATCTTCTCTGTCTGCTCCAGAACCATCTCCATCCTCCAGAGATGAGAAATTCAAGAAATGGGCCGGTCTGTGCACCTCGTGGTAGAACTCTTTCGGATTGGCCAACTGCAGTTCGTATTTCATACTAGGATCGTGACGAACACCTGAAAAAATATTAAATCATTAAAACAACAAATCAAAACACATAAAAAAACTCTTAATCCTAATACAATATGAGCAATCAAAATCAAACATCCTTACCCATGAAATTATAATTCCACGATCCCTGAGACGGAACCATGAAGAATCCCAGGAACCTATCTGATAGCAGCATCTGAACCTTCTCGTAGTGACTCGGCAGATACCCCTTGGGGTTGTTACCCTTATCAGTATTCTGTCTGCCCCATTCGTAACCCGAAGGAGTCAACTTATAGGCGGTCAGAGAGCAAGAACCTGGGGTGAAGGAACAAGTGATTATTATGGTCTTCTCGCCGTCCCAGTTAGGGTTGTCGGCCATCAGTTTGGCGTGGGTGGTGATATCTTGAGGCGACAGTTGGGGCAACTCATTGGGCTGAGTGTGGATCCATCCCAAGGGTTCCATGTCTTTGAGGAACGGGTGGTTCGGAGGCAGGTTCGGTATGTGCACCGTTTGATGGGTACCCCATTGCGGTGGCAGTACAAGGCATCGGAGCTCTTTGACCTGGGGGTTGTCTGGAGGGCTGACTCCATATAGGAAGGCGCATATCTGAAGAGAAAAAAATTAATGAATATCCAGTAATATTGGATAGGATATCTGGGAGATTTTACAAAATTTATAAAGGGTGTTTTTTTTAGAGCTATAGAACTTTAAATTGCAATAAAACAACAATGGATTTTTCAATTGACATGAACTTTATTTTCCTCAAGATAATCTTGTGGCATTACATTTTAAATATGATTTCTGGCATATGACCGCCACGGTTGGCTCGGATGTAGTCCAATCTGGACGTCCAATTTTCGATGACTTTTTCCAAAATTTGTGGCCGTATATCGGCAATAACACGGCGAATGTTGTTTTCCAAATGATCAAGGGTTTGTTAGGGTTAAGCGGATAAGCCCATCCGCATAGACCAATGTCTTAACATAGCCCCACAGAAAGTTATCTAGCGGTGTTAAATCACAAGATCTTGGAAGCCAATTCATAGGTCCAAAACGTGAAATTAGGCGGTCACCAAACGTGTCTTTCAATAAATCGATTGTGGCACGAGCTGTGTGACATATTGCGCCATTTTGTTGGAACCACAGCTCCTGGACATCATGGTTGTTCAATTCAGGAATGAAAAAGTTAGTAATCATGGCTCTATACCGATCACCATTGACTGTAACATTCTGGCCATCATAGTTTTTGAAGAAGTACGGACCAATGATTCCACCAGCCCATAAAGCGCACCAAAGTGTCAGTTTTCCTGGATGTAATGGTGTTTCGACATACACTTGAGAATTAGCTTCACTCCAAATGCGGCAGTTTTGTTTGTTGACGTAGCCATTCAACCAGAAGTGCGCTTCATCGCTAATGGACGTAGTGCGCGATACGTATTCCGCACAGAACCATTATTTTCGAAATAAAATTGCAATATTTGCAAGCGTTGTTCAGGCGTGAGTCTATTCATGATGAATTGCCCAACCAAACTGAGAATAAATCACTTGACAGCTGTTAAATCGGTCGCCATCTTGAACAGTAATGCCAATTTAAAGTTATATATCTCGAAAAAAACACCCGTTTTAAACTTAATTATTCACACTGAATATCGTAAAGGAACGTTCAAATGTTCGTTCAAATGAAAGAAAAAATTTGTTCTGGTAACAATTGATGCCTAATTTGGAATTAACTATATTGAAATCCCTCAAATAACAAAAAAATATGTTCAAATTCGCTCGTTGGAGAAAACCAATTTTTTGGCATGAAAATTTGATAGGAGAAGCATTTTACCACATTGAATACTAATCTGCAATCATTTTGCTTCTAATAGGTCTCAATTTCGAGATATTTTGAGTTTTATGAGAGGAATTTTCAAGGCGGTCTGCTTTGTCCTCTGGTGACCAAAATCTGAAAATGGGTATTCAGTACCCCAGTTCTGTGTAAATAGTGCTTTAGAGTTGTGAAAAAAAATTTTCTGGTTAGAATCGATAGCAAATTCGAAATCTATGACTTCGAAACCCTCTAAAACCACCCTAAAATGTTTGAATTCGACCGGTCGATTTTTTCGAAAAAACCAAATAACCTTGGATATTTTTTCGCCAAAAAAAATTTTTGTTTCGGATCGACTTCAAAATTTGATGTTATGAAGAGTTTTTTATGCCGAATCTCTTTTCGCAATCAGTTCCACCCTAGACCCCTCCAAAATTGAGTTATTCCGAATTTTGTGAAAAAAATTTCAAAGAGTTTGACCTGCCCTCTAGTGAGCAGACGTTGAGGCTTGTAAATTGGTATTCATTGATTTATACCAGATCTAGATGAAATAAATTATCAGTTAGAATGGATGTATGCCCTTAAACTCAATACAGAAGTGATGGCACATTAATTATGTCAGTTTTTCTTTAAAATTCCAAAAATCCAACTTAGTACAGAATTTGCCTGTGAGCCATCTATACACAATTTAGTAAACTCAGCCAACCACGAGTAGAATCCTGTAACGTATAAGTCACTACCAAATCTTAGTTAGAGCTACTCTTCGTAGATGTCGCAATATGGTCGACGTTTCATGTCAAAATATGTTGATAGAATAACCCCATTGTTGATCTTGAAATGATTGATAACTTAGAACATTAATAATCTATCTATATTCTAAGTAATGTCACTTGGAATCACTGGTATGATGTTTATTTTTATTTTTTTAATACTTATAAATAATATGTAATAATAGTTATTTATAATACAAGTGCAGAAGGCATTGATATTCTTCCACGAGTTCAAAATTCAAAAACGAGCTACGAAGTGGCGAGTTTTGGAATGAACGAGCGGTAGAATGAGCCTTCTGTACGAGTATTATACATTATTTTCTCTAATTCATTGCATTTCTATTGAAATTAATGAAATATTTCCATAAATATAATTTAGTGATTTTTGCATTGAAAAATGTTGGTTGGCAGAACTGATTTCTTCAAGGCAAATTGATGAATTGACAGATAAAGCCGTGGCGGAAAGTTCGGAGTACCAACATAGAATAATTAAATATAACCATGAAAACTGTGCGTTTCTGATATATTCTCGCACGATTTTGTTCTACAAGATGTGGAAGAATGAATGGAATAACCACAGAATTGGAGAAAACATATTCCAATCTAAAACTGTCAATATTGTTTTTCATAGAAAGAAGTAAAATTTAATATTTATGTTTTAACACCTAGATATATGTTTATACATGGAAACAAATTATCAGAAAAATTATTATACATTTAATGTCTTTTATGAAAAGTACTTATTTCTTTGACGGTGAGTTTATAATACATCCTTTTATTTATATTAGACATTATCACTGTAAAAACTTTGTAAAAATTGTGTGTTAAGTTATCATGTTGTGATTTTATTTTTACATCTTATTTTTAGCTGACCTGATGATGGCCTAGTGCCGAAATCGATTGTCTTAGAATACAATCATATAAATAAGTGTGTCTTCCATTTTCTTTCCTAAGCCATTTGATTTATCAATAAATTTAATTTCTCTCTCTCTATTCACACCGTTAAATAGCCGATTTGAAGCTACATACCTGTGCCCTCAAATCCGAGATGGTAACGAACTTCTTGAGCACGTTCTTGGGAAGGATGTAAGTGTATCCGGTCTCCTTGATGTCGTCCGAACTGACGTAGATGTGGTTCGTCCTGAGATGCAAGTTGGTCGCCGAGATAGCCCTGACTCTCCATTCGGTCTTCGAGCTGAACGTTTGAGTCTCGTAGTTGCTCGTCGTGCTGGTAATGATTTCGTCTCCGTGTTTGTTCACCGTCCTCGTGGTCGTGGCAGTCAACTGGGACTGCTCCTTCGTTTGCTTCTCGATTTCGGCTATCTGTTGCCTCTGGGCGGACGGCGCGCTGATTTCCATACCCAGGATGATGTCACGGATTTCTGATTGTGTCAGCGACGCTACGTTTACGCTGAAACATAAAAGAGCGGTGAAGTAGATCGTTTCGAAGTCTAACCCCAACGAAATACTCAAAACATCAGTGGCCAGAATTGAAGCAGATCTCACTCCAAACACTGCAATTGACTGAATCATGGTTCCTAAATAACAACCTGATAATGAATAAGGACAAAACTAAAGTAATTCTTTTCCACCCTACTAATTCAAGAATAGAAAACCCAGACACAATCTTTTTAGGAAAAAATTTTACCATGTCAGAATCAACCAAATTCCTGGGAGTATATATAGATCAACATCTTGATTGGAAAGAGCATATACAAAGATTAGGGAGTAACTTGTGATCATCCATTTACTGCCTCAGAATTATGACCAAATATTTGAATAGTAACATACTTAAAATTTTATACTATTCAACTATAGAAGCTAAACTACGATATGGAATTATGTTTTATGGATCAGGAAATATAACATCATTATTCAAGATACAAAAAAAAGCCCTAAGACTACTATGTAAAACCAGTTATAGGCAGTCTTGCAGAGGTCTCTTCAAAGAAAATGGGATTCTCACATTATATGGCATATAAATCCAGCAATGCCTCATTTTTATGTTCAAAAATAAACATCTATTTGAAGAATATGAAAATAAGAAAGCATACTATGAAACTAGAAATTTAAAGTACCTATATCCCAGGCATGATCTTACTACTTCGCAGAAGCAGGCTAGATATAGAACATTAAAGTATTTCAACTCACTACCGACTACTATTAAAAAAATAGACAACATCAAAAATTTCAAGAAGGAAGTCTTCAAGTTTCTGCTTGAAATGGAACCATACTCAATGGATGATTTTTGTTGCATATGAATTTATTTTTATTTTCCTTGACACTGTACCATTTCATTTGATCAATTTTATATTGTAACAGGGTGATTTGGAATAAAGATGGTTATTATTATTATTATTACTCACTTGTTCTTCTTTCCGTAATCGGCAAGGATCAAATCCTTGAGTTGAACCTCAACCTTGATCCATTCGTCGTCAGACAACGTTGGCCAGATGTGATGAGGCTCGGTTATGGTGGTTTTGTCGGGTTTCAGAATGACCTTTGTTCTTTCGGTGTTTACGTGCAAAGCTCTCAATATCAGGATCAGCCTCGAGAATGCCTGGAAGAATTCGATTAAAACATTCTCAAATCACAAAAAACTCAGTGTACATAGACATAATAAATGTCTATGTACCTAAGTTTTAATGTTGGTAGCTGTGAATATATGTCATTAATGTCAACTGTCATGTGTCAACATTTCATTTTGTCAATTTGCTTACATTCTTTTCTAGATTAACAACCCTTATGACATAAATTCATAATCTAAAAAAAGTAAATATACCACGAGCAGTACCATCTGTTACTTCAAAAATACAAACTAAGACTTACCGTATATGAAGATATAGTTTTCAACCAATCATCGTACAGATTGAATAGCACCATCTGAGGCTCCGTCGCCTTCAATATAAGATCGCCGAACTTCTCGATCTTGAGACAAGCCTGGAAGGGCAACTGCAGCTCCGAACCCTTGATGACTATGTTAGGGAAGTCGAGAAGATGCACCTCGAGGGGATCCAACATTCCCTTCCTAGTAACGATGATCTGTTTGGGCTGCTCCTCCACCGGCAGGGATCTGATCAAGGCCGCCACTTCTTCCGCGGTCTTCCACTTGGCCAACTGACCGAGACGTTTCTGACCGGCCCACACCGAGGTGTGGATGATCTTCAGGAACAGCTGACCGGTCCTAGGGTTGAATATGAAGATGGCGCCGTTGATGGGCTTGGTGGTCAAGTTACCCTCGAACGTCTTGTGGATGGTGACACGGTACACGTTGGTGTCGTCGACGAACCAGATGATCTGGTTGGAGAACAGCTCTCCGTAATTCTGACTGGACAGGTAGGGTTCGGTGGGTTCGCTGGAATACAGCTGCAGGGCCTTCCTTATACGTTCCCTCAACACGTAGAGGGCCGGGTTGGCCTTCATTATCTTGGCCATGGCCTGCTGGATGAGTGGCTTGCAACCCGGGTACCAATTTCCGTAGGCGCTGCAAGTGAAGACAGGTTAGACTATATTATTTTTAAAACGGAGGTTTGAAGAATCTCAAAGAAATCTTTTTGAAATGAAAGCGCATGTATGTAAAGGGTGTTTTTTTTTGGAGCTATAGAACTTTAAATTGCAATACAACGATGGATTATTCGATTGACATGAATTTTATTTATCCGCAAGAGAATCTTGTCGCATTACATTTTAAATATGATTTCTGGCATATGACAGCCACGGCTGGCTCGTATGTAGTCCAATCTGGACGTCCAATTTTCGATGATTTTTTCCAACATTTGTGGCCGTATATCGGCAATAACACGGCGAATGTTGTCTTCCAAATGGCCAAGGGTTTGTGGCTTATCCGCATAGACCAATGACTATACATAGCCCCACAGAAAGTAGTCTAGTGGTGTTAAATCACAAGATCTTGAAGGTCCAAAACGTGAAATTAGGCGGTCACCAAACGTGTCTTTCAATAAGTCGATTGTGGCACGAGCTGTGTGACATGTTGCGCCCTCTTGTTGGAACCACAGCTCCTGGATATCATGGTTGTTCAATTCAGGAATAAAAAAGTTAGTAATCATGGCTCTATACCGATCACCATTGACTGTAACGTTCTGGCCATCATCGTTTTTGAAGAAGTACGGACCAATGATTCCACCAGCCCATAAAGCGCACCAAACAGTCAGTTTTTCTGGATGTAACGGTGTTTCGACATACACTTGAGGATTACCTTCACTCCAAATGCGGCAGTTTTGTTTGTTGACGTAGCCATTCAACCAGAAGTGCGCTTCATCGCTAAACAAAATAAAATGGACGTAGTGCGCGATACGTATTCCGCACAGAACCATTATTTTCGAAATAAAATTGCACTATTTGCAAACGTTGTTCAGGCGTGAGTCTATTCATGATGAATTGCCAAACCAAACTGAGAATAAATCACTTGACAGCTGTTAAATCGGCCATCTTGAACAGTAATACCAACTTAAAGTTATATACCTCGAAAAAAAACACCCTATATTACTAATTTGTCTCACCTGTGCAGGTTATAGGCTAGATCGATAGCGATCAGCACTCCAGTCGGTGAGGGGTATATGGACATGTTGTCCGTGGTGTAATCGAGGAACTTAGCCCTGGCGTAACGCTCCACATCGTGAGAATCGTAGTCACCCCATCTGAGCTGAACATCGATCCAATATTTCTGTGTTGTCGTGTTGTCCATTGTGTCTCTGTGAAATACGAACATTGGATCAAATACAAGAGATGGCGTGCTGAAGATAATAATAATAATAATAAATCGACTTTATTCAACAATTGTACATACATTTGCCCCGAAAAGGCGAAATTAGCTAAAGATGCTCTTAAACTCTTAACCTTTTCAGTTTACAAGATAAAAAAAAACAAAAGAAAACAAAAATAATATAAAAAATAACATTTTACAATTTCAATAATATTGATTTGATTATCATCAGAGGAGAAAAAAAAAACTAATAAGTACTATAATACAAAAATACAATGCGACAACAATGTGGCTAGTTTTGCTGATCCAGCAGTTCATTTTTAATGACTTTTCTAAATTTGGTTATTGGTATTGATAGTTCCGGTTTGAAGGAGTTAAAAAGTTTTACTGCATTGTGAGTAAAACTGCGTTCAAATAGAGCTGTCGAATTGCGAGGCATGTTAAGTATCTGTGAATGTCTGGTGTTGCGATTGTGTATATTATTTCTGAAAACGAGTTTGTCATAAAGATAGGGCGGACTTTGAGTATTAAACAATCCATGCAAAAAAATAAGGAAATGGTATTTAAACATACTAGACACTCTGAGCCACTTCAACTGCAGAATGCATTGAGAAATGTGATCATATTTCCTCAAATTAAATATGAATCTACAACAAGTATTTTGCACACGTTGAAGTGAATTTATCAAGACATGGGTAATAGACAATGTTACAATAATTAAGAAGAGATAAAACCAAAGATTCCGACAGTTTTTTCTTGTTTTGAAATTTAAAATATGCCTATTAGCAAAAAGTAACCGAGTGCGCATATAACATTTACGTAATTAGATATTCACATGATTCTTGAATCTAAGAGAAGTATCCATAGTTAATCCTAAATTTCCTGCACTATCAGATACAACTAAATATGTGCTGTTAAGTTTGATATTCATATTATTCACGATGTTAGGTCTTAATTTTTTATTTCCAAATAAAAGGACTACAGTTTTAGTAGGATTGATTGATAAATTGTGTTGATCAGAATAGTCAACAATCCGTTGAAGGTCTCTATTTATAGTTTCCGATGCTATATTGTATGATGTAGGTTCAAAATAATGGATTAACTGTGTATCATCCGCATAAAGTTGTATCTCACTTGTGTTTAAAATTTTCGGTAGGTCTGATGTATATAATAGAAATAATGAAGGTCCTAGGATAGATCCCTGAGGAACTCCAGAGACAATTTTTTTCGGGTCAGAGTATTTATTATCAACGCAAACTCGTTGTGTGCGATTCCATTAATATGATTCGAAGAAAAGATAGTGCAGTTATATTGAGACCATAATATGTTAATTTGGAGATTAGTAAATTATGATTTATTAAATCGAATGCCTTGGAATAATCCAAGGTAACTAGGACAGCTGCAAGTTTTTGATCTAAGGCACCAATTATATTGTCAGATAAATTCAAGAGTGCGGTAGTTGTACTATGACATTTTCTAAATCCGGATTGTTCAGCAGGTGGTATAGATGTTGCTCCCAAATAACTAGCACAGCGATCTAGGTCAGAATGAGAGAAGACTGTACTCACTTGGTATCGGCAAGTAGGGAAGGTCTGGAAACGTTCCACTTGTAGGCCGAGAAGAGTAAGATGTCAGCGCAGGAAGAATTCATCTTGTAAGACTTCCTGGGATGGATAGTTTCCTTTTGCACCGTCTCGATTTCTAGGGCGTCGAGTTCTTGATCGAACACCTATATAAAACAGAAGTGAGATAGGGAATAACAAAATATCGAACGTCAAACAATCTTGAAATGTTTCCGGCATATACATTTCCTATTTTTCTAGTGTTTCATCTCCAAAGCAACTATAAAATTGCCTCACCTGACACAAGTCCATGACGATAGACTCGTGCACCTTCTGCCACAAGTGAGCCCTGAAAATCTGGATGAGGGAAATCTTCAATGTCGGAATTTTACCGTGCATGAAAATACCGGTAAGATCGAGTTGCACCTGGAAACCAACGTATACATTGGCTCTGTTTATAGTGGGCGACCACCACAAGGTGAAACGACGGTTGGGAATTTGGTTCAGACCGGATCTTTGGGCGTTGGTCAACTTCTTGTACTTCATGGACTCCTCGAAACCCGAAGCCTTCTCCCTGTAAAAACACAATTTCAAGTTCTTTCAGGTTCCAAGTTGGAGTTTACATGAAGTTGTTTCGGCTGAAAAGTTTTAGTTGAATTCCTGGTAAGTATTTATTCCAATTTTCGGAATAAGACACTTTAAAATCCCGAAGTCAAGTACAATACAGGTCATATTAGACATCTGTATCAGGCAGATATGTTATAGGAATTGGGATAATCAAATCTATTCTTTTCGGATTGAATTTACATTACAACCTAACCTAACCTCTTCTGTTTTTTCTACTTTCCCAAGTTGGAGATTTCGAAGTAATTTTGACTGAAAAGTCTATATAGGAATCGGGGTGAACAAAGTAAAGTTACATCTATTCTTTTCGCATTTACATTACAACCTAACCTAACCTCTTCTGTTTTTTCTACTTTCCCAAGTTGGAGATTTCGAAGTAATTTTGACTGAAAAGTCTATATAGGAATCGGGGTGAACAAAGTAAAGTTACATCTATTCTTTTCGCATTTACATTACAACCAAACCTAACTTGACCTCTTCTGTTTCTTCTACTTTCTAAAAAAAAAAAGAATCGAAACACTCACCAGAAGAGACCTTCCCACGTCGGGAAATACGTTCCTTTGAAGAGTGTGTGTTCAAGAATTCCCTCGACACCGCCCAAGGCCTGAATCATGTCGGTTCTGTAGTTGTTGAGGTTCCAAAGTTTGCCGTCGTGTCTCTGATGCGTCCACCAGAAGGGATTCTGCTTCAACACCTGGTACTGTTTGAATTCCGTCCTGATCCTCCAACCTTTGTCGTAGGCCAGGGTGTGACGGTCCTTCTGGAACAGGGTGTTGATTCTGGGTATACCCCTGTCCCAGGAGTCTTCCAGATCTTCCAGAGTCAGCCTTCTGTTCTGGGCGTTGGCCTCCTGTCTTTTGAGGGCGTACTCCGCCCACACCCTCTGCGAATCGATGAATTCGGACTCCCAAGGCTGGATGTAACGGTACAAGTTGGGAATGAGCTGGTCTTCGTCGTGGCTCATACCGGACCGGAAATGGGTGATTCCTACGTCCGTCTGTTTGGACCACCTCAAGTCGGACTGCAAGAAAAATTGGTACATAAGTTTTCCGAACTTTCTGGCCGAAGTCGATACAACGTACCTGAGGAATGAGAACGTGTCCCATGGACAACATACCCAGCCCACCCAATTCCTTGGGGGTGTAAAAGACCACAGGCGGGAAACGACTAGGCATCTTGGAGTTCAAACCGATCTTTATACGAGTTTGGATCTTGTTCTCGCACTTCACGAGCAGGTCGAGTAGTTCTTGAGTGTTCACAACAGCTTCTCGGAAATAGGTCATGAGACCGATTAGGGCCGTGTTCCATTTGTTCACGATCTGAAACACAACAGGGGAGGCTGGACTAGAAAAGTTTCAGTACGAAATTATTTTGTAAGAATGTTTTTTGGACATTTTTTTCAGAAGCGCTATTTTTCTAACCAAACATGTGTCGACCGATGCCAACTACAATGCCGGTTACTGGTCTACAGCTAAACCAGCTTCAGGACCCCTGCGCGTTTCATCATTAAAAAAGTTTCCATTGAAACATAAAAAAAAATATTGAGAAAAGAATAGAACGATTATTGAGATCGAAAAACTTACCTTTGTGAATGTGGTTGAGCCGGAGGCCATGAGTATCTGTCTCACTCTGTTATGGAAACGCCCCATTGACTCATCATCTACCCTCAAGAAACACTGAGCCGTTCTTTCTTTGCTACCTTCGTGCTGTAAATTCCATACTCCGTCTCGGTGATTGAATTCTTCGTGTTGGGTTCGACACTAAAACAGAATGGGAAATAACTAAACTAAAATAAAAATAAATATTACTTGAAATGTGTCGAAAGGGCTTTCGTGGAATTTTTTTTTTCAGAAGCGCTATTTTTCTAACCAAACATGTGTCGACCAATGCCAACTACAATGCCGGTTTCTGGTCTACAGCACAACCAGCTTCAGGACCCCTGCGCGTATCATCATTAAAAAAATTCCAGTAAAACCATGCAACAAAATTGTAAACCTATGAAAAGTCGGCTAGATATGGAGCATAACCTAGAAAGTTAATAAATGAAATTGAAATTTTTAGAAATGATATTAATGTTAACCATTAAATAACATTTAGTGATTTTTGCATTGATAAATGTTGGTTGGTAGAACTGTTTTCTATATCACATATTTGACAGATAATAGATAATTCTGTAACAGAAAAGTTCTTAGTACCAACATAAAATAATGAAATATAACCAAGAAATCTGTGTAAAACAGATATTCCCACACGATTTTGTTCTACAAGATGTGGCATAATGAACGGACTTGCCACAGAATTAGAGAAAAAGATCAATATCAAAAAAATATATCAGATAGTGAAGGTTTTGGCAGAATAATGTCATAATTTGGATATTTGTATAAAATTGCCTTCATCAAGTAGACTCTTTCGAACTTTATAATTGAAAATTTGTGGAAATTACTGTTTTATTTCATTTATTAACGAATTTCCATCAAGTAATGACATCAAATACCTAAAAATCAACCGGTTTTTTGTGATTTACCTCGTTTTCTTATTTGGCAACAAATCGTTGGAGTTTTTGAAGTGATTGTTATTGCCGTGCTCATGCGTTATTTTTTAAGCAATAGTCTCATTATTTTTTCTTCATTGCTAGCTATTGATCAACACTTACCTTAGGAAGAATTCTGCATTCAAATCCGGACATGTTGAATAATAAATTGGGATTGTCTTTCGAATAAACGCTGACGAAACTGTTTTCCCACTGAATGGTGGTAACCGATCTTGGCAGACGATTTTTGATGTCCCAGAACACAGCACGTCCCCTGTTGAAAAAAAAAGAGTTGAAACTCAAGGAAAACACTGTAATATTTCTACTCACAAATTCACGTCGTGTTTCATCAGCCTCATCCTTGCGTCTCTTGGCCAGCATTTTTTGTTGTTATAACCTACGATGTTCTCATTGTTGGGATCGGGATGTTCCGTCAGGTATCTTTGGATCAGATCTCGAGCTTCTTCCGCTGAAAATCTGAGACAAGAAAGATAAAACTTAAGCAAGAAGTAGACCTAACTTCGGGCTGAATTATGTGGAACTCAAAATAGGGCTTTAACAAATTCTTCAGTGGTGTTTATTAAGAAGATGAGAGTGAATATTTCCAATTCAAATAAATATTTTTTGAAAGATTATCAAACAAAAAAGGAAAATAGAAAGATGCTGTTAAAATACAATTTTATGCAAAGATACGTTAAAGACTTCCCATTGAGTGAAACGATCAAAAGAGAAAATGGAAAGTTGATAAAATAGTCAAAGACAAAGAAATTAAATGAAACTTAAATCATAGCAACAAAAAACCTTTTTCAGAAGCGCTATTTTTCTAACCAAACATGTGTCAACCAATGCCAACTACAATGCCGATTTCTGGTCTACAGCACAACCAGCTTCAGGACCCCTGCGCGTCTCATCATTAAAAGAATTTTTTGTAGTGTGTGATAACTTTAAAATAAACCTAGTTGACTTGTCTTTGCTTTGAAATTTTTGTCAATAAATTAATTTTTTAAACCGTCTCAAAGAGCGTTATCCTAATCCATAAATAGACAAAATAAGTTCTGATTATACAGCCTACATACATATAAAGGGTGTTTTTTTTAGAGCTATAGAACTTTAAATTGCAATAAAACAACGATGGATTATTCGATTGATATGAATTTTATTTATCCGCAAGATAATCTTGTGGCATTACATTTTAAATATGATTTCTGGCATATGACCGCCACGGCTGGCTCGGATGCAGTCCAATCTGGACGTCCAATTTTCGATGACTTTTTCCAACATTTGTGGCCGTATATCGGCAATAACACGGCGAATGTTGTCTTCCAAATGGTCAAGGGTTTGTGGCTTATCCGCATAGACCAATGACTTTACATAGCCTCACAGAAAGTAGTCTAGCGGTATTAAATCACCAGATCTTGGAGGCCAATTCACAGGTCCAAAACGTGAAATTAGGCGGTCACCAAACGTGTCTTTCAATAAATCGATTGTGGCACGAGCTGTGTGACATATTGTGCCGTCTCGTTGGAACCACAGCTCCTAGACATCATGGTTGTTCAATTCAGGAATGAAAAAGTTAGTAATCATGGCTCTATACCGATCACCATTGACTGTAACGTTCTGGACATCTTCGTTTTTGAAGAAGTACGGACCAATGATTCCACCAGTCCATAAAGCGCACCAAACAGTCAGTTTTCCTGGAAGTAAAGGTGTTTCGACATACACTCGAGAATTAGCTTCACTCCAAATGCGGCAGTTTTGATTGTTGACGTAGCCATTCAACCAGAAGTGCGCTTCATCGCTAAAAATAAAATGGTCGTAGTGCGCGATACGTATTCCGCACAGAACCGTTATTTTCGAAATAAAATTGCACTATTTGCAAGCGTTGTTCAGGCGTGAGTCTATTCATGATGAGTTTCCAGACCAAACTGAGAATAAATCACTTGACAGCTGTCAAATCGGTCGCCATCTTGAACAGTAATGCCAACTTAAAGTTATATACCTCGAAAAAAAACACCCGTTACTAATAAAATTATAAGAAATTAAAAAAAAAATTTTAAACTCACCGGAAGAACATGTGTATCTTATCGACGTAACGACAGTAGAGCCTGATGGGATGACAGGTTTCGGTCTGTACGTCCTGGAACGTGAGGAAGTCGTTCGGCATCTGCGGAGGTCCCGCCATCTCGCTGGCTCTCTGCAGACCCAGCACCAACAGGTCCAACACCAGACCGTAGTACTGGGTGATGAACGAAGCGAACTGGAGTCCCCTGATCACCCCGTAACTGTTGGTGTGGTTCATGTCCTTGTAGTTGATGACCACGTTGTTTTTGGCCGTCATATAATCGGCTATGTTGTGGTCGACCACCAGACGTAGCAGTCTGTTCAAAAGGGTTAAATCTATTTTCTCGTACAGCTTTTCGAATTTGGATTCGAGCAGGACGTTGCATTCGCCTTCGCCCACGTCCCAAACTTCTGCTAAATTATTTATACCTGCACAAGAAGAAATAAAGGATTCAGTAAGAGGTTAAGAGATAACTGTGAATAAATTCAAGTTACAGGCTATCTCTCAGAAGCGCTATTTTTCTAACCAAACATGTGTCGACCAATGCCAACTACAATGCCGGTTACTGGTCTACAGCTTAACCAGCTTCAGGACCCCTGCGCGTCTCATCATTGAAAATAATTTGTATAAATATCATAACCAAAAAGTGAAAAACGACTTTCTCACAAGAAGTCAGGTTTCAAAGAAGTATGGGAACAAAAAGGAAATAGGCGTTTTTTTTTGTTAAGTTGGCATCCCTCAATATCTGTCATCAATGTAATTTTCTACTAATTTGTGTATCTATTAACTGTCTGATCATTAAAAACTGTTCTTTAAAATATCCCGAGCAATAAGAGGTGGAATTATTTCATTTCTTCAAACATTTTTATGTTGGAAAATCTCCAAGATGATATTCATCTAATCCTTCATAGACAAACTTATAAAAAAACTAGTGGATCCAGCAGGCGTTGTCCTGGAAAACATTTTGGCTGTCATTTAGGATTTTCAAAGCCCCATAACCTTCAAAAGTTACCTATCCTGATGTCTACTGTCAAATAGTATTATGAGATACGAGTCGGCCATATTGATGACAAATTCTATGACTTCTGAAATTGCCAGAATTTCCAGAAAACGTTGCATTTCCCAATTTTCAGTGAATTTTTTGATATTTCAATAAATAACATGATATTTAGGATAAGGACAAATCCAACAAACCATTAATAATAAGTTATCGGTCACATATGAATGTGACTGATCATTAATAATGTTTTTAAGGGGAAGCATAGGGATGTGACAGTTCGGAGCTATTTTTGACATTCTTGACAGGTGGGCCGGACACACTAGATTTTACACGGATAAACTCACCTTGACACCATTTGTAAACCAACAACGGCGGTGGTTCGGTATCAGCAGGTTTGATCCATGGAGGGAACAGCCTACGTTTGTCGGCTTCGTACCAAAGGTACTGATCCAAATAAGCGTCAGTTATTTTTTCCAATGGCACAACATCGTACACTGGTATCAGATGACTGTAGAGGTCCATAAATTCAATTCCCACCTTAAGAGAAAATTTAAGATATGAATAGGCATGAAAGACTAAAGTCAGAATTCTAATTTCTAGCCGGTAACATTAGAAGAAATAATTTTTCTCTCAACTAAACTTTACAAAAAAACTATCAAGCATACAGTGTTGATAAAGTCAACATAAAAGGCTTTAAATACAGTTCTATTGTCGTCAAATACAAAACTAACCTCAAATCATTCACTTACCTCTTTGAAGGCACGCTGCGTCAACAGATGACGCTTAATCCTGGACAACGCCTCGTGAGGGTTATCGTAGGCCTGTTCAATAAGACCGAGCTCCTCCCTCTGGCTTTGGTTGAGCCTGGATTTGACGCTGTACGCCTCTTTTAATCTCTCCAAGGCTAAGATTAAGAGTTTGGTGTCGTGTTTGTACGACAAAGGCGGGAATGGTATAGGTGCGAACCTCCTGGATTCCAACCAATGGACCGTGGTCGTGTATATAGCTACGGCTTCTTCGGGAGAGATGTATGGTCCATCCTTGGTGAATTAATTCATTAGTTCAGAGGAGGGCGTCATATTATCAAGATTTCAATATAAAATGTTAAATACTTGTGCACAAATTTGGTTTTTTCTTTAAGGGGCTTCACTTACTTTAAGGTAGTTGTGCTGACGTTCTTGTTCGGCCTTCAGGTACAACCTGGTGAGCCTGCCCAGGTTCTTCTTACAGACAGTCTTGTCCACTGTGGCACCACGACGTATTCTCTCCCTGTTGTAGTGGGCTGTGTTTGTCCACCAATCGGCCTTCATCTTCACGTAACGAAGGATCATATTTTCTATTGGAATCGGCAATCCGGGTACCTATAAACAACGGGTATAACTGTCAAGAAGAGGTCGACATTGGATGGCTGTAAAGTTGTTGTAGATTTTTTTTTTTCAGAAGCGCTATTTTTCTAACCAAACATGTGTCGACCAATGCCAACTACAATGCTGGTTACTGGTCTACAGCTTAACCAGCTTCAGGACCCCTGCGCGTCTCATCATTAAAAAAAAATCAAATGAGAAAAACATCCATCGACAAACACTTACTTTCCACGGAATATTCGCCTTCCAACATCTCCAAGCTTCAGACAAATGTTGCAGTATCGTCCTCGCCTTATTCTGCTTGATACCTTCAGGCATCATGTCGACTATGTCGTGCATAACGGAAGCCCTCAACTCCAGATCGAAATGAGACTCCACCCTCTGCTTGGTCACCGTCTTGGCCACGCCCTTCGAGTGACGACCTTCGAACTGACGCGACAGCAGGTTTCCAAGCCACCTCTCCAATAGTGGGGTGATGCCTCGCATGAAGAAGAGCCACACCCTCCATCCTGGGGCCCAAAAGCCGCAACCGGGGCCTTTGCTCACTGGTCCCTGGGGGGTTGAAGGAAAACTTTAAGCGGTTCAGGAGAATGTTCGGTAAAAAGTTAACGACCACATTATGGCTATTAGTGTAAGTTAGTTGTAACATGCAAGTAAAATACTATACTTTGTCTAGTAGTATAGTAATTCTTTCCTGGTTACAAATGTTTTTATAAGAATGCATAATGAGATGACAATTCTCTGTCATAACCAGTATTTTAAGTAGAACGATCAAACACAAATAATTTAATGGAAAATTGACAAATTATTTTTGGACAGAAGAATCAAAATGAATTAAAATCAAAGAGACAATAAACCTTTTTCAGAAGCGCTTTTTCTAACCAAACATGTGTCGACCAATGCCAACTACAATGCCGGTTTCTGGTCTACAGCACAACCAGCTTCAGGACCCCTGCGCGTCTCATCATCAAAAGAATTTTTTATTGTCTATGATAATTTTAGATATTGGAAATCCTCTGAGTATAAGTATTTAGAAACATCTATTGTTGTTGTGTTGGCATTTAAAATTATCTGTCATTAGTGTCAGTTCTGATGACATATAGTCACAGACGCCAACATAACAAAAAATATTAGGAACATTAGTACTCACTGTGTTGAACCTATAATATATGAGATGTTTGAGATCCTTGCACATTCGAATCTGTCTCATTAGTTTGTATTTGTAACGGTACATTCCGGTCAATTGCCCCACGTGCGCGAAAATATACTGCAGACCGTCGGCCAATTGAAAAGCGTCCACGTTGTTCAATCTGTATTGAACGTGAGAATCTATGATCAACTTGGTCAAACGGAGGATTTCTCTGCAGAGATGGAAAGCTGAAAATATCGAAACGTTCAGCATACAACCCCTCGGAAGAAGAGAACCGAAACCACTCACCGTTTCCGAACCTAGACTTCTTCCTCTCTTTCGTGGTCAGAGTTTTCACCGGCTTCAAGTTGAAATTGTAATCCAAGTGGAGATAATTCAGGTTCTTTCTGTGGATGAGGAGGTTGAGCATGTTATAACCCTGCCTGCAGACCTGTAAGCCGGCCTCCACCCAATCGATGTTGGTAGTTTGGAAAAATTTGGTCGCCTTGAACGATCTGAAGAGGTAACGCTTCTTTTGGGGTTTCGGATGCCTGTGTTTCAACGCGTTCAACACGTAGTACTTTAGCAGTTTCTGGTAACTGACGCGTACCTTCACAGGTTGACCTGGTGGGCTGTGTTCCATGTACCAACTTTTCACCAGGGGGATGTCGATGGCTCTCCTACAGCGACCTGCAAATCGGAATTTTTTCAATTGATTCGGCCTTGAGTGTTGGTTGTTATTTTGTTGAATCGAGCGCGAAGAAATTCAAAAAAATTACCTGATCTCATATTGAAAGGTCTTGGCGCCCACAGAAGGGCAATACCGTTAGCTGTATTGTCCGTGTACAACGGAGTTTCTTGCAAGAACGGTTGAACATTATCGGGTAAAATATATTCTTCATCATCTTCCGGTAGAGGCTCCAAGCTCTTCACTGCATGACGATGGGAAATGGGGTTGATCAAAGGATCGAAGTAGAACGCCGGCAGATCAGGATCCTCTGTTTTGATGTAGACCACATTGGGGGCGTGATACCTAAAACGACCCATAGGCTATTTGAAAAATTTTTCAAATCCTCACAAATATTCATCAAGCACATAAAAGTGGATATTTTCAATTCCCAATAGTATGGAATGTATGCAGAATGGGCTCCTATTCCAACACGAATGCGAAATTCGAACGCAAGAGTGTTGGAATTGCCTTCTGCAACGAGTATTAGACGAAATTTTCTCTATTTCAGTCAAGCTTTGTGAAATATTGTCGAAATTCATTGAAAATTCAAATTATACATCCTAGTGACTTTTGTATTGTATCTTGGCAGTTGGTATGACTGTTACGAAAATTGACAGATCATAGAATTTCAATCCAAATCGTACGTTTGGAAATTTGAAACAATTTGAAATTACGCATTAAATTCATGAATTATGTCTGACGAAATCGATTTAACACCACCAGAATTAAGAGAAATTGTGAATAATGCTGCAAATCATTTCACTATATCCAAATTATACATTATGTTGACAATTTTTGACGTTTGTTGAAATTTGATAGGATTGGAAGGCAGTATAGACAACCACAAAAGGAAAAATATAATTGAAAACGATGCTGTAATGAGTTTATTACAGCACTGTTTTTAGAACTGTAATGAACTCATTACGATACTGAAATAGGGAAAAAAATTTAAATTAGAAAAGTAATAGTAATTTACGTAACAAGTCCGGAAAATAGGTTTTTTTTTGGACGAATAGACAAAATTCTGTGAGTCTGTGAGTCCAAAAAAACCATTTTCGGGCGTGTTGCGTACAATATTTTTTCGGAAACCAAGTAAAATAACACTATCGCTGCTGCTTTCCATATTTTATTGCGATTGCGATCAAAAAACATGAAAATTTTTGACAACTAATTTCATATGAACTGTCAGCCGTTATCTCGATTGCTATGGATTCTATGATTCTTTTCCGGCCTAGTCCGGGAAGTACGTACTTTCCGGACTAGGCCGGGAAATGCTACTTTCTCAGAGAAAAAGCGTCCAGGAAGTGAGCACTTCCCGGACGGTTGCCGAAAAAATTGATTTTTTATTAATCGAAATGTTATTCATGCGATTGATTTTCAAGATATGTTGTTGTGGGTAGCTTAACAGCAATTCTAAAAAATTGCTGGATTTTAGAATGAATATCGAGCTACTCTTAATGTTCCACAAATCTAGTCCACTTTCAGAATAAACTCTTCCGAACTTGGAAAACTACTGTGGTTTAAGAAAAATAACCAATACATGATCGGTGGTTTTAAAGTTCATCAATTTATCAAAAAAACTCACCATGAAAGATGAACAAAATGTGGCATGTTATTGTAGAGATAAGGAAAAGCAATCCTATATTCAGTTCGAATGGGTTGTCTTATTATAATCTTATTGATATCATTGAACTCATTCCAATCTTCATCTCTAAAAAAAAACAAATAATGGTTGTGAATAACGACTGAAAAATCAAAAGAAAAATTGTATAAACTCACGCTGGATTCATATCTTTAATCAGTGGTTCGAATTTGGGACCTCCAGGAATAGCCATGTTCAAAGCTTTGGCGGTGAAGAAACTTTTGGTATCAAAGAGATAAAAGTAATTGTTATCTACCAAATCTGTGAGTAATTGATTTCCTAGCCTATAAAGGGTGGCCATCATAGGTAGGGTGAGATTCCATTTTCTGTATGTTGAACCGTTCACATATTTAGTGCCAACTAAAGGCTTGTGATCATAAAACCACTTAGCAATGGCCGAATCTTCATCTGCATCTAACTCAATTTGAATTGCCTCCAATGGTTCAACATCCAACACGTTATCAGCGTAATCTAAAGGAGGTTCCTCATCATCGAATGGGGGAAACCTCATTCGCTTAAAATGACGACGATCTCTCTTTTCTCTCCTCATCATAATCCACATGGTTCTGAAATATCCAAAGTATTGAATCCCGCTTGGACTGTAAGATAATGCACTTACCCCCATTGTGCAATATAAACAGGCTCTATCACCCAAGGAATTTCATTAACAAATGTGATGGCACCGGTTATGTGATAGAGTACTTTGACATCTCGTATTTGTTCCCAAGGCATAGGCATATTTTCCAATAGCTTCATAACTGCATGTGGCATATATTTCAAAGCCCTAAAATATTCAGCGATTAGATTCACCATTTAACAAAACTTATTTGCATGTAACTCACCCAAGATAAACTCTCTTGTCATGCCTATATTTCCTACTGCTCATATCACCATGATCTCTTATAATTTTTCTTATATGTTCCGGTGGCATATCCTCCTTCTGTGCCTCGACAAATCCTAATTTACGTTTATCAGCATAGCGCTTTGACTGGAGCTGCTGCCATTTTTGTGATTTTTCTTGCAGCTTGTCCTCAGTCATCACGTCTGGTTTTGGATGAGGTGGAGGCATTTGCTGCTGCATAGCATGAGCGTGTGCCTGTGCAGCAGCAGCATGAGCTTGGGCTTGTGCATGAGCTGCCACAAGCTGCTGCTGGGCCATCATTGCGGCCCATGGGTTGGGTGGACCCATCAAATATGGGGGAATCGACATATTGCCTTTTTCCTATTCAAAGTAAGTATTATGTATTATTACTTCAATGGTTATGCTTACAAACAAATTGAAAGAGGTTAAGATGTTTTCGGTTCGAGGGAAAAATTAATATATCCTTAAAATTTCTGTTTCTCACCTATTTTTAAAATGTAACTATTCGATTTTCGATATCTACACAATTCATAAACATTTCTAATCTCGAATTAAATAAATTCGTTTACAAACGTTTTTTTGCTGGCATTCAGCAAGCTGAACCACAGATAAATAAAACTTTTGAGCAAATCATTTGACTGACAGACAACGTTAAAATCTATGGATGTTGCTATGAGGACGCAGCTGTCGTCCAGTAAAATGGCGGACAATTTAACGATTTCGAAAAAATGAGCACAGACATAAAATCTAGTACTTTTGCGACAATTGCACCCTTGGAGATCACAAATACCTTTACAAAGTTAGGTCAAAAGCTCCTAATTTTACCAACGATCCCAATCGACTAGGAACTAGGAAGAATTAATTATCAATTTGTATTGGTGCATACAACCCGATCTATTATAAAATCAGCAATCAGTTCCTTCCTAACATTGCTCAAAACTGAGATAATAGGAATTTTGTACATAAGTTGCGCTTTTATTCGGTCCTACAGAATATTTAAAGGGTCCATTGGGGATCATTTTTACCGATGAACATTAATCCTCTTGCTCTAGACTCTAGAAAAAATAAATTATCAATTCGAATAGACATAACACAGAAGTGTAGATCCGTTTTTTTTAATTTCAAAAATTCAATTCTGTAAAGAATTTCCTGAAATTACCCTCCTTTCTGCCAATCACCTGTAGAATCCTGTAACATATAGATCCTAACAAAACTTAGTTTGAGCTATTCTTCCTAGATGTCGCCACAGAAAAAAAAAGGTGGATGCGCTAAATCAAGCGCATTCGCCATTTAACTCTTGGTAGACTTGGTACGATTGACAATAATTTATGAATAGTGTTTTTGGTCTGTTTGGTGTTTATCGTGGAATATGTTTATTCTGTGGAAAATATTCAAATTATTCCAACAAATAATACTAAACATATTATAAATTTCTTAAAGAAGGCGAATGCTTATCATTTGAAAGTGTTCTAAGATTTGTTCTGTGATTGTAATATGTTGACATCACAGTGACGTAGATTAATTATATTTTGATTTACAAATAATAATTGGACACGATAGATTATATTCAGCTATTTTCAATAAGGTAAACATATTACTAATATTGCATTATCAGATTTCTTGAATGGAGGAGAGATAATATTTTTCCAAAAGAACTTTACAATCTGAAACGTACCAGTTGAGAACATAATATCTTCCATATTTTTTAGTATTGTGAAATATTTATCTAAGAAATGGCCCAACTCAGGTCAATTTTTATTGTAATATGTGTCACAGTAACTATGTTGCAAACATGTTACGCTCCTCCTGTAAAAGAAGGTGTTAAAGAAACTCCAGAAACTAAAAATCAGGATCCAGGTATTGAAAACTATATGGAGTACCATAGGTATTTGTCCGAAGTAGTGCAAGCTTTAGAATCAGATCCAGATTTTAAAGAAAAAATACAGAAAGCACCTGAAGAAGAAATACGGTCAGGCAAAATTGCTGACCAATTGGAATTTGTTTCTCATCATGTTAGAACTAAATTGGACGAAATAAAACGAGTAGAATTAGAAAGACTGAAAGAATTAGTTGAGAAAAAGAGGAAACTACAGGGAAATGATGACACAGAAGACCCTACCCATAAACATATAGATCATGCAAATCCTCAGACATTTGAAATTGAAGATTTGAAAAAGCTGATTGCTAAGACTCAGGAAGATTTAGCCGAGGCTGACAAAATGAGAAGAGAGGAATTCAAAGAATATGAGATGAACAAAGAATTTGAAAAACAAAAGAAGTTGAATTCAACTAATGGAGAAGATAGGACTAAATTAGAGAAAGAACTTAAGGTGAAGTATAATTAGTAGTCACTGAAAAGTATTAAATTTTTTTTTTACCTTAGGAACAAGAGGAAAAGCATAAAAAACACGAAAAATTGCATGAACCAGGACATAAGGCCCAACTAGAAGAAGTATGGCAAGAGCAGGATCAAATGCAGCAAGAATTCGACCCCAAAACATTTTTCCTACTTCATGACATGGATTCTAATGGACTTTGGGATGAGAACGAAGTTAAGGCATTGTTTTTGAAGGAATTGGACAAAATGTACCAGGCTGGTGCACCAGAAGACGACATAAGAGAACGTATGGAAGAAATGGAAAGGATGAGAGAACAAGTTTTCAGAGAGGTAAATAAAGAATTTAGAAAAGTATAAATTTGATTATACAGCAATCAAATACATCTAGGTGGATAGCAACAGGGATGGTTTCATAGATTTCCAAGAATTCATAGCTCAAACCAAAAAACAAGATTTCAATGAGGACCATGGCTGGAACGGACTCGACGAACAGAAACCTTACACAGATGAAGAACTTCAAGAGTATATCTCCAGGCATCAGATGAACCAGCAACAGTTCCAACAACATCCTCCTCCTGTTCAGTACCACCAAAATGCACCCCCTCAGGCCCAATTTCACCCAGGACAAGTGCCTCAGAGCCCTCCTCAACAAGTTCCGGTGAGCATTTCTTATAATATACTTTGTTCTCAGGCCTACCTAATAGCGTAATCTACTCTAAGAAAATATTTGGCAGATTACACTTTT
Source organism: Harmonia axyridis (assembly GCF_914767665.1). Taxonomy (NCBI): domain Eukaryota; kingdom Metazoa; phylum Arthropoda; class Insecta; order Coleoptera; family Coccinellidae; genus Harmonia; species Harmonia axyridis. The sequence continues at coordinate 680,255 of NC_059502.1, forward strand.
TTTACTAGTTGGACTCTCAAAAATGTGAAAAAGTGAGTTTGAAAAATATTGTCCCATTTATTGATATTCTCATAGATTAGACTTCTAAGAATTATATGAATTCATTTGATAAAATTATGTTATTGAATATACAAAAAAGCTCTAAAAGGACCCCGCACGGTTTCTATGGAAAATGGGTCCCAGTCGAATTGGCTGAAAATTTAGTAAAATGTAGTTTATGAAGTCCTGATCAAATGTCTCCATGGGCACAACAAGATCTACTGTACAGTTTTTGAGATACAGGGTGTCAAACATGCAGAGAGAGGGTTGTTACTTACCTTTAGAAAATCAATAATGTGGCGATTTTTTTGTTGCAAAAAGTTGAAGATAATAATTACAATCTCAATATTGTCGACACGAGTTGTAATAAGAAGTTATAAGACTCCCTATACAGGGTTATCAATAATTACATTTATGTAATTTTTCCAACAAACTCAGTCTAATGCAAAAGCTTGTAGACTTGCAGAATAAGTAAAAAACATTTGATTTTATTATTGGTTGATCTGAAGTTACTATTATACGGGGTCTTCCACTTTTTTAGTTGTAGTAATTTAATTTTTTTCAGGAACATATAGAAAAATTATACATAAAAGTAGAAAACTAAATATAATATGATCAATATTCTGTGGCTCTTGTCTATTTATTGCATCTTGTACGGATCATATAATTCGGTTGGGGGATAGGCCGAGCGAATGTTTGGTACGTTCCACATAAAGCTAATATCGGATGCAAGCCATCAACAAATAATAGAATCCGTACATAATCATAATTACAATGTCTTAACAGACATGGTAAGAAATATTTTTAATGCAGTAGTCTCCCATTTGATTGCTGCATCATCATGCGGTCGACCAGGATCCGTACAAGATGCAACAAATAGACAAGAGCCACAGAATATTGACCATATTATATTTAGTTTTCTACTTTTATGTTTAAGTTTTCTATATGTTCCTGAAAAAAATTATATTATTACAACTAAAAAAGTGGAAGACCCCGTATAATAGTAACCTCAGATCAACCAATATTAAAATCAAATGTTTTTTACTTATTCTGCAAGTCTACGAGCTTTTGCATTTGACTGAGTTTGTTCGAAGAATTACATAAAAATTATGTAATTATTGATAACCCTGTATATGGAGTCTTATCACTTCTTATTACAACTCGGGTCGACAATATTGAGATTGTAATTATTATCTTCAACTTTTTGTAACAAAAAAATCGCCACATTATTGATTTTCTAAAGGTAAGTAACAACCATCTCTCTGCATGTTTGACACCCTGTATCTCAAAAACTGTACATTAGATCTTGTTGTGCCCATGGAGACATTTGATCAGGACTTCATAAACTACATTTTACTAAATTTTCAGCCAATTCGACTGGGACCCATTTTCCATAGAAACCGTGCGGGGTCCTTTGAAACTTAACCTAAACAATGCATTTGAAGAATGACCTTGAAGCATTGCCACCTTGTCAAAAGTGATACTTATGCAACTTGGATTACTGATCGACTGTAATTTACTCTTTCATTATTTTTACAGGATCGTTTCCCGGATTTGAACACAAACGAAATCTACCCTCCTCACCCTAACGCAGTTCCTCAGAACAATTTCAACAAGCAGCCTCAGTATCAACAGCAGCCCAACGCGGTACCTGGTCAGCACCCGAATCAGGTATATTCTCAACAAAATCCCAATCCTCAGGTTGTGTACCAGCAGCAGAACCAGCATCCGAACAACATCCAATACCAACAGCATCAAGCCAATGTGCAGTACCAGCAACCTCCAGCCAATCCTAACCAGCAAGCTCAAAACAATGCTGCCAACTTCCAACAACCGCAAGGGAACTACCAGCAGATGAACGCACAAGGTGTACCAACCAACCAGGTACCACAGCATGGAGGGGTACAAAGCAATCAAATCCCTCAACAGAATATCCCACCCCCGAATAACGCTCAACAACCACCGATGGTTAAACAGGTCTGAGAATCTGAATTTATTTCATTTTATTGATTCAGATTTCAAAGTGTCAAATATTTAGACAAATTTGTTCTTGTTATCGAGAGCTGTTAGATGTGTTGATTTGCGTCTTCTACTTCTAACGGATTAATATTTTGAAGAATTGTTATTTTTATATTGGAAATCGGTGTTTTTCAAGATTTCCAGAATTCCCTTTTGTGATAACATTTGATTGATTGTATTTTGGATCTGTTTTTGGATAATTGCATTTAAAATGTTTCCTCCTTTGATATTTTCATTATTGTTTGAATATTTGTAATTTATTTATATTGAAATGGTTCAATAAATTTGTGATACACATTTATGAATTTGTTATTACTATATTGCGAATTTGGAAGCTTTTGCACTCTTCAAATTTCAATTAGGACTGAAAGAACATTCTTTATCAAGATTTGTCTACTTCGGATGAAATCAATTATTTTATGGGAATTAAATTTTAAAATTAAAGACAGAATTGGTTAAGACCTCGAAATCAATTAGTCAAACTTCATTTAACATCATATATGGCTCAAAATCATTTCAAGATCAACAATGGGGTTATTCTATAAACATATTTTGACATGGAACGTCGACCATATTGCGACATCTACGAAGAGTAGCTCTAACTAAGATTTGGTAGTGACCTATACGTTACAGGATTCTACTCGTCGTTGGTTGAGTTTACTAAATTGTGTGTAGATGGCTCACTGGCAAATTCTGTACTAAGTTGGATTTCTGGAATTTTAAAGAAAAACTGACATAATTAATGTGCCATCACTTCTGTATTGAGTTTTAGGACATACACCCATTCTTCTGATGATTTATTTCATCTAGATCTCATATAAATCAATGAATACCAATTTACACGCCTCAAATTCTGCTCACTAGAGGGCAGGTCAAACTCCTTGAAATTTTTTTCACAAAATTCGGAATAACTCAATTTTGGAGGGGTCTAGGGTGGAACTGATTGCGAAAAGAGATTCGGCATAAAAAACTCTTCATAACATCAAATTTTGAAGTCGATCCGAAACAAAAATTTTTTTTGGCGAAAAAATATCCAAGGTCTTGGTTTTTTCGAAAAAATCGACCGGTCGAATTCAAACATTTTAAGGTGGTTTTAGAGGGTTTCGAAGTCGTAGATTTCGAATTTGGCATTGATTCCTACCAGAAAAATTTTTTTCACAACTAAAAAGCACTATTTACACAGAATTGGGGGCCTGCATACCCATTTTCATACCCCTTCAGATTTTGGTCACCAGAGGACAAAGCAGCCGCCTTGAAAATTCCTCTCATAAAACTCAAAATATCTCGAAATAGAGACCTATTAGAAGCAAACTGATTGCAGATTAGTATCCAATGTGGTAAAATGCTTCTCCTATCAAATTTTCATGCCAAAAAATTGGTTTTCTCCAACGAGCGAATTTGAACATATTTTTGTGTTATTTAAGGGATTTCAAGATAGTTCACTCCAAATTAGGCATCAATTGTTACCAGAACAAATTTTTTCTTTCATTTGAAGGGTAATAAGGAACATAAGCGTTACTTAAACTCATCAGTAAATGACGCAGATACAATCATAACCAGTTTTGTTTTCTTCCATCATTCGCTACTTGTGAATTCCTTCTTCCGATATTCATCGTAATGATTTGATTGGTTGAACCAATTGAAAGTCGTTGTCATTGGTTAACATCTTAATCCTTTCTCTTGTAGTCACGTGACATGAGGCTCAATCTTTCTCTGTCTAATGTTGGAGTCAATGTTCTGCACCCCACAACCTCTCAAATATATTATTGAATATTAAAAACTACAGAAAATTTTCAATGGAATCTAAAACGTTTATAAAATAAAAACTATTTATAACGCTAATTTATTATATCATTGGCTAATGAAAAGGAAATTTAGGGATTCAAAATAAAAAGTTGTTGAATAACAATTACAGAATTATAGTTTATTTGTTGAAGTTACATATGCCATGCCGATGATGCAAAACTTATAAGATGTTTGAAATTATAGTACATATGAACAAATGCTCCAAGCCTTACATCTTTCCTCTCCTGTATTTAAGAAACAAAATTTTTAATTGAACACGTGATCTAATAAAGTTCTACTGAATAGTCTAGTGCATAAGTTTATGAATATTTTATTGTTTTCTTTCTGCACAATTTTTTTTTCGAAAATGCAAATTTTACTAGTCGTCAATCAAAGAAGGAATACCTTAAGTTGAAATTCAATGATGAAATAACAAACAAAACAATGCTTGATACTACTTCTTTAGAAACTCATTAAAGTGTTTGAACTAAAGTTGAAGTTAGGAAATTGGCTCCGTTTTACTGTGTGCTTCAGCAATCTGAAGAGCTCATCAGTAAATGACGCAGATACAATCATAACCAGTTTTGTTTTCTTCCATCATTTGCTACTTGTGAATTCCTTCTTCCGATATTCATCGTAATATTTTCCAACGTAATATAAATAAAAAAAAAGGTCCAACAAAGAAATTATATATATTTACATAAGAACATTTATTTGCACACCCACTCGTCAGTTTGCTACATTCAAAAACAAGGGGTCATGTTGTAAACAAAAAAATATACAAGAGAATTTTTAATATGAATTTAAAATCTTAAAAATTAAACTACAGCCAAAAAAAATTGAGACACGATCAAAGACCAAGGAATAGACAAGTGGAAGAATATAATTGTTAAAAAATGTGCAACGAAAATTAAAAATGTATAAAAACAGCAAGATAATGGAACGAGAGCCACCAAGAAGTAGCATACACGTGGGGCGTATGCACTAGAATTTATTTATTTTACAGTATATAATTATAATGAAATAACTGTAATAAATATATAATACAGTGGAGTCCCGGCATGAAGCTAAGTCTTTTCCTTCCAGAGTTTCAGAGCATGAACTTGCCCAGTATCATGCCTAAAATGCCCAGAACTACAGCTACTATGATCAGGACGGCCATGTTTTCTTGCGACGCTGGCGGCTGATATTTGTTGACTGTTTCTGTTTTTAGATTGCCTCTAGTGTTCATCTTCAGACGTAGAACCTCCTCTTTCAGTCGGTTGTTCTCTTGTCGAAGTGAATGCTCGCTTTCTCTCAATTCCTTTAGCTGAGAACAGAGAAAAACATCATCAAATTCCTCGGTTTTTTCTTTCACTAATATTCCCTGAAAATTACAACCATTGAAATATTATAACCTAAAAAGATAAAGGTATTGGAATATCAGTTGATCATTGAAGGCATACCTATAATAGTTAAGTATTGAAAGCCGTAAGCATATTTTACTGATCGAAGATTATTGTCTGAAATGAAATCCAATTCTCTTGGCGCACTTTTTTTGGATTAAATTATTTTTTCGTTGATTTAAATAAATTAATTTCTAGATAATTACTCAAAATTCAAATTCCTAATTTCTGAGAAATTGCTGTGGCTTTTATTGAATTTTCAGATTGCATGGAATAAATGAAGTTTGTTCGACTTTTGATATGCTCGAATCTTAGCGTTTTTGATATATGTATTCCTATTTATATAAATTGGAGGATCTTTGGAAAAATCTAATTTTAGCTTTATAGGAGAAAATTATACATCAAATTATAAAATTTGTATTTTGTGAATTCAATTTTGGGATGAAACCAATATCTAAAGTAATTTTTCAATTTTTTAGTAATTTTAGAATGCATGTGGTTGGAACAATAATTTTATGTTCAACCATTACTTTTTGAACAATTGAGAGCTCCAATCACTCAGGTTAAAAAAATAATTAAAAATGTATAAAATAGATTAGATAAAATGTAATAATGCATAGACTGATAATTTTTTATTTCGAGTGAATAGAACATAAATGTACTATTTTAAAGGTAGAGTCAAGCAAATAGGCATTTTTTTCTGATGGAATCAGAAAGTTTTCGATAATGTATGCTCAAAACTATACAACTGACACACTGATACATAATAAATGTTTTTCAAAAAAATGATTTGCATCCATATTTTTTACCATTTTTATCAAATGATTGGCGGCACAATCAATCAATTTGAAAGAAGGAAACCTTGACATAAGGAGATGAATGAATTTATCAGAATAGCGTAAAAAAAGAGGACACATAGAGAGGTTCTTTATCAATTTGATTGTAAACAATTTAGAAATTGTCTTTCAATTTCAAAAATCGAATTATTTCCAACTGATTACAACCAGAATATTTCTATTTCAGTTGCCATTCAATCAAATAATTAGCATTTTATCTTTGTTTCATTTCTGATAACAATATCTCAATTCATTATGATATGACTTGCCAAACCCAATGTATAAAATAATATGCGATGTAATTTAGCACTTTCAATATTTTCACTTTCCCTTTTTTTTTTACTGGTAAAAAATTGAAAATATAACACTGTGAAGTTATGAGACCTTAATGCCAAAAAGATATTACAAGCTACTTGGTAGATATTTCAAATCCCCCCAAATTATTCGGTGATTTAGTTTGAAAACATCAAAAGATAAATATAAATATACGAAAATTAAACTGAAAGAGGTTGTTAAAAAGCAATTTTTACTAAACGAAACGCCAATAAAGTCACTTGGAAATGTTAACAATCAAGTGTTTCAGCAGCAGAACATTAAACACTAAGGAACCAAACTGTGTTTGACACAAGTGGTTACTCCAAATTGACGTCATCAAAAATTCGCCTGATTTGTTTGGTTGCCCATCACATGATAATTATTCGAGTTTTTCCGATCTTTCAGAGAAAAATTCAAAAAATCCAAGCCTGAAACAAAGAGAAATATGACTCACCTCTGTCACAACGTTAGTCTGATCGTTGGGTACTGCTGGCGGTGTAGTGTTAGGACTAGCTTCTACTGGTTCATCCTGCTTCCTCTCTTTGTTGATCTCTTCCGGTGGGAGCTCAAAGACGCACTTCAGTTTAGAATCCATGAATTCCTCTGGTGACAGCAATTTCCAGATGCGGTCAACATTGAACGAGGATTGTTCTTCGGGTAAAACTTCCGGAACAAAAACACTCTGCACCATGAACTTGTGTTTGTTCTTGTCTACACCAGATTCCAAAGGTTGTAGGGTTACTGAAATGATTTGGTTTTTTTTTGAGGGATTCGAAATAGATTCACAAAAATCGAAAAAATTGTATTTTGTTGCTTGAATGTTTGCTTATTTGGCATATTTCGATGTTCTTACAATTCTATCAGTCAATATTTGACATAAGTTCTTGTTGGCATTCATTTGAATAGTACCTGTCAATTTGTTGAGAAGTTTATTATGTTTCTATTATGATAGATATAGATCAATAGTAATAAAATCCTCACTGAAAATTGACACTTATGGTATATTTATGGATACCAATATATGTAAGATGAATATGCTATTAAAACACTCAAGATCACAAAACAGAAATCGAGACAACAGATTTCAACAGTATTACTACTATTTTCCTAACCCCTAAAAAATAAAGATATGATTCAATTAAAATGATTACTAACTTGCAATTTCTGCTACTTCCTTTGGTAACAGTTTACCAGAATTGGGTCGAACGCAATATTTCTTTGGGGCTGTAGTCTTGATCTTGAAGAACACTGTTGTTTCTGAGGGATTCGTTAATTTCATGTAAGAGGTAACGGGTACATTGAAGGGACCTGAAAAAAAAAACTTTGCTACTGTTAAATGCAAAATGAGCCCGATTTGAATTTTTGGAGAAAAGTTCTTCCAAAATCAATGAACATTATTAATAATAATGCCGTCATTCAGTATTCAATATTTAATTTTCGGGTATAGGAAAGGATCCATGATTAAATGAGAAGGAAAAAATATTTGCTTAAAATTTGAGCCTTGTCAAGGACATTACATTGTGGTGAAAACTCCAGGAAACTGCGAGCTATGAAATATTGCCTTGGAAAAATAATAAGGAAAATTAATTATCCTATACTTCAGACTGTCTATGTGAATCAAAGTTCACAATATACAGATAATTGACAAAATTTTGGACTTGAGAACAATTGACAAAATTATTTGTAAAAAATAGGATTTTTGCAGAAAAAGAAATTGGAAATTTTCGAATGGTTATAAAATAATGAATTTGATCCTTGACTGGGACACTGGAAAAATTTTCGATAAACGAATTCTCATATAATTTACATAACAATGAAAATAATACCCATTCGTTTTTCAACCTCTAGACTAATCAATTCGAATGGCCATATTTCAATGACTTTCCCGAAATAATTTCAACACCATTTTCATTCTATTTGAAAATATGGGTTGAAAAAGTCAAGATCCCCTATCCTTTCCTAGGACAAAATTGTATCATGTCAATTTTAACACGGAAGCGTACTCACCTTTGAATTTGAGTTCATTTTGGGGTTCTATAATGAGTACCTGCTCAGGTTTCGACATTATTCAAACCTAACACTTCACAAATTGGCGAATTTTCCACTGAACATCTATTTTTTCCAACAATTTTTTGATGACAGATCCCGGTAAAATGCAGAACGTCCAAGTAATCTGACATGTACGCAAGCGCTGTATCAAAGATGGCATCTGAAATTTTATGAGTAATCATTTAGTTGTTGATATGAACGGGATCTATTTTATCACAAAAATTGAAATTTGAATCACTGAATTCGAATTTCATCATTATGGAATCCTTTAACATCCACGATTTTTTTGATGACTATAATATTAGGAAGAGTGGGGGATACGTAAAAAAACTGCACAAATATGATACAAATATTTATGGAGGTTTTTATTAGGTTTTTCATTCTAGTATAGTAAAGGAAAGTAGGTTCTTTACTGGAAAACTTTCCCTAATTATTTTTACTAATTTAGAGGCAATATTTAAATAACAATTCCACTTTCAAAATGTTATAGGGTTCTGTAATTCTTTACAAGAATTTTAAAGGATTCTGTATTCAATTTCGAAATATTTCACATTGAATTATATAGTTCTGTACATGTGACATAGATGTCAGAAGGTTTTATTGAACGAGCGAAGGACGTTTTTGAAATATATCGAGGAAGAGAATGGATTGACGGAACTTTGTTTGAATATAGATTATGGAATTGAACAATCTAGGAATTTACAATACAAAATTATTATAGATTATAGAGGAGAGTTGATGGGACATATATTTTTCAACGCAGTTTTTAGCCGCAGATTTGACGGAAAGAATCCCGTAACTGGTTTTTTAAAAAAGTGATCCGTTTGAGGTTTTCGACTTCATTCTTGAAGTGGGACTTGAAGAGTGATTTCGTGAGTTACTTTTCATAAATTAAACGCCAGAAATGTATAGCCAAGAGTGTACAGGGTCCTATACTTGAATAAAGTAGTTGCGGGAATGCGTCATAGGTGCCGCAGATCATTGTAGGTTTATCGCTTTTTTGAATATGGGGGAAGTACAGAGATAACAATGTACATATATGTATATTTATCGAATCTGAAATTATATTTTCTCGTTTATATCAGTTGTGATTTTTCTAGCTTTCGGGAAATACCTTTAATCTTCTGAAGAAAAATGGAAGGAGTGAATTCAACGCTTGTGAGTAAAATTATATAAATAAGTATGTATGAATTCTCGCTAGGCAGAAAAAAAATCTCAAAAACTGGGAAACACAAAACACCAAGTTGTATTTCCAAGATTCTGAAGAGTTTTGGGCCAAATTAGACGAGGGATTTCAATTAGTTTTTGACCTAGTTTCGACGATTCTGCATTTTTTTAGGGAAAAAAAGTGCCATGTTATGGAAAATTCGAATGTGAAAAATGTAAAAACGCATGGGCATCAGCTTGCTGCTGGAAGGACAAGCATCAAATCTGTAAATCTTGCGGTAGAAAGGTGATCGCTTATGGAATGGTAAGTTAATAGGTCTCTATATTCATTGTGCCATGCCATACCCATATTTCTCAAAATTTGATCAAATTCTGACTAGTAAAGGGCGCAATATTGTGATCCCAGGTATTTCCCGTTTGCGGATGAGTGAGGCGAACCATATATCCGTAAAAGCTGAAATTTTCGAAAGACTATATCAATTTTCATCCAATTTCGAAAAAAGAAACGTCAGATATGGAAATACCAGATAATCGTGGTGCGTAGCTCAACGCCCAACTTCTATCTGAAGAAGCTGAATTTCTCATGCGACAATCTACGGCTCAAACTAAATGCCCATACCAAACTTCATTGAATTCGGATAAGAATTGTAGAAGTTAGGGCAGTTACAAAGGTTTGCGAACTCACAGACAGACAGACACGAAACCAAAGTTGTTCAGGATGGTCTGAAATGCTTTTTGTGAGAGGACATTTTGAAGTCGGAAATTGGTAGACTAGGAAGCAAAACTTCACAATGAAATTACTAAAGTTGGCTCAAGATTTCCCTAGTAATCGACCGTTAGGGTTTGAATTCAAGGTTTATGCAGGGCACTTTCCTTTTTGTGTTTTTGCGAGATTTCATTGATTTTTTAGAAGTAATACAAAAATTCAATATATCATTGAAATCGAATTTTTTGATTTTATATTTCTGATCAATTTTTTGGTACTGATCTTGATATTGTTTTGTTGTATAGAGACATCTTTTATTATGTTGAAAGTTTGAAAACATCTTGTACCATTGGGTTGATTTTTCGCCCACATGTTGATAACACATACGAATAATTAATATTCTAACTTTGAAAAGTATTGTATTGTAGGCAAGTTTGATTTGTGCAGAGATACCTATCGGAATGAAGCTGAAATTCATAATAATTTCTTAAAACAATCCTGTTTCATAAAAAAAGAGTGTAAAAACATTGCTTTTCAACTCAAGTCGCAATATTTTCCCCAGATTTATCAGTGCACTGGATAAAATTGTATACCTAATCGGTAAAAAACATACTATCCAATAACCTGATTATCTGTACATCAAAGGATGTTTCAAATATTTTTATCTACCTATGTACCTAGATATATGTAAATATAGTGGTATAAATACCATTCTCGGATATCCATTATAATTCATTAAGTTATGATATATAGACTTATTTTTACGAATCAGGTTTGAGTGCAATATCGTCTACTATCTTCTTCTTATCTCTACTGATTCGAAAATTGAATCAGCCGATTCATAGAATCGGAGTCAAGATAAAGATCACAGAAAATCAATTATTCGAGAATACTTTGAAATGCTACGCCAAAGTACATATATGTATGTATATTCATTTCATTAGATTGCTAAATTGAATATTATGTTCTCAATTAGTTCCATAATTTAATATTTTTACTTTTCATTCTGTTTCAGACACCACTCCATAAATCTGCACATACCGTTCATGATTTATCGAAAAAGCATCCTCAAGAACTTTGCGAAAAGTGCATAGAATTGGGTTATTACTGTAGAAATGCATAGAATTGGGTTATTATTGTGGATTACTAGTTCGTCATTAGTAGTGTCAGAACAAAGTTTTTAATACTCAAGCATTAAAATATTTGTGTAATTTATTTTGTTTTATTTTATTCATGAACAATTCTCACCAAGTAAGGAGCGAACACAATAAACAACTGATGAATAATCAGAAATCATTATTGAGTGCACCATTGATGAAATACATTTATGTGAAAAACTGATGAAGAATTGGGTGTCTAGACCACTTTCGTAACATGGAGTCATGCTGTAAAATCACTTTATCAAGTCTCTCGTTGTATTGAGGCCGTTTGTCTTTCAATTCTCGGCTCAAATGCATTAATTGCGTTCGATAACGATCGCTTATGAATGTCTTTTAACAACTCATAATACACTACGCCGAGCTGGTCCCACTAAATACTGAGCATGACCTTTGGAACCGTGAATATTCGGTTTGGCCGTCGACGTGGAAACATGACCGGGATATCCCCATGATTTTCTGCACTTGGGTTTAACTTAATGAACCTATTTTTAGTCTACAGTCATAATGCGATGCAGGAATCCCTTCCGTCTCTGCCAAGCAAGCAGCTGTTCACAAGCAAACAGACGTTGTTCAACCTCTCTCAGTTTCAACTCGTACGGCACCCAAAATCCTTGTTTCCGAATCTTTTCCATGACTTTCGGGCGTTTTGGAATGGCTTGTTGAGTCACTTTCAATGATCCTGTCAATTCTTGTTGCGTTTGAAACGAGTCTTGATCAAGTAATGTCTCCATTTCTGCATCTTCGAAAATCTTCTCTCTTCCACTGCCATGCGGGTCTTCAACGTCAAAATCACCGTTTTTGAAGCGTTGAAACCGCTCTCGGCACGTTCTTTCACTAATAGCGGCCTCACCATAGGTATTTGAGGGCATTCGATGGGCCTCAACCGTAGATTCCTTCATATTAAAGCAGAAAATTTAAACCTCCCGCAAATGACGAGAATTTGGTTCGTAAACTGATATGTTTAATCGACAATAACTTTATGATGCAGACACAAATAGACTAATATCTCGATTGCGTTATGTTTACAAATACCTTAGCTTATACGCTCTATTAGTGTGACGTCACACACCGCCATTTTTGGTTCTCCTGTCAGTGTTCGGAATCCAAACAAATAAATTGTCATTCAAATTAGCACGATGTCGTTGAAGGAATTGACTTATTTTCATAAATAAGAGTATTTGAGGAACGATTTCAGTATTAATTGATAGACAGAAGGAACGAGGTTAATACCAGTAAGTTTGAATCCTGTATCATTCCCCAGATTTTGTAAAAAGCCGTGTTTATTAGTTGAACTTCAGTTTCGAACTTACTGGCATTAATCTCGTGCCTTTTGTCTATCAATTTATAGTAAAATCGTACCATAAATAATCTTATTTATATAAAATAAGCCAATTTTTTCAACGACAACGTACTAATTTGCATGACAATTTGTTTGTTTGGATTCCGAACACTGACAGGAGAACTAAAATGGCGGTGTGTGACGTCATCACTAATAGAGCGTATTGTATGACATCTACGATCTATTTATTTCGACTACCACTTACCGCTAGAGCCATCCATTGCAAAATGGCGGAAGCAAAGTGTATATTATTTTAAGTTCCTTCATTTGTTGAGATTGATACCTACTCTTGTGAAGGGCTCGAAGAACTTTGAAATTCCAAGATTGTTTTAAGAGCAGTTTCTTTCAATAAGCACAATATGATCTTTTTTGTTGCAGTGGGACACCGTGTATCGTAATGCGGTTAACGGCGCTGCGCCGTCCGCAGAATTCGGGAAAAGGTCAGCGTCTGAACCTTTCTCAACGATTCAGGAGAGGCCGTAGTAAGTGATCCCGTGATTTATCCGCATTCGCGTCAAATACTTCCCTCGGGACCTGACCCCAGACTATTTTTGGATACTTCTAATAGGAAAAAGCAAACGACAGGAAATGGCGTACCGGCCCTGTGCCTTACTTCCGTTTCTATCTGGAGGAAGGAGAAAGTGTGCCGTCCAGATATATCCTGCGGCATTTCGGATAGGCTATGCGCTGTTTTAGCGTACTGGGGATTGGGTGGAGACCATAGAGTAATAAACATAGATAGAAGAAGTATGCGTAATTTTTACATGTCCCCAACATGGTTAGATTACGTTGTCGGATTGTGATATATTTTCAAATCCACAATTTTACTATATCGTTATGAATGTGTATTATATTGGATGAAATACACTGTGTCCGTGAAGTATGGAACAAATTCATTTTTAGCTAAACAGACCATTTTAAGAAATAATCCTGAAACACGTCGATTTTTGATTTTAATTTACCCTATTTTAAAAAAACAATCTAATATACAGGGTGAATTATTTTCGAGTAATGACGTCACCGTAATTTTTTTTAAATAGAACACCCCCATTTTGTACCAATTTTCCGATTACTCTAGCTGAGCTGATTTCAAGAATGTATCATATGTTGATTCGAATTGGTATAGGATGGACAAAAATACAATAGTTTTGTGTGTACTCATAAAGTAACGTGTTACATTTTTTAATAGTTAAATTAACAATATTATCAAAAATACTTTAGCGGCAATTGGTTTGAATGTAAAACCCTGTAGTTTGTTACATTTTAGATTAATAAAAATATATAAAAATAAGAAATAATTTCTTTCATATTCTGTCAGCTAGACCACAAGTACCAAACATGTTTGGAAACAGTTCATTTTTATCAATTTAAAAATGTAACAAACTACAGGGTTTTACATTCAAACCAATCGCCGCTAGACAATAAGTATTTTTGATGATATTGCTGATTCAACTAATAAACAATGTTACGCGTTACTTTATGAGCACACACAAAACTATTGTATTTTTGTCCACCCTGTACCAATTAGAATTAACATGTGATACATTTTTGGAATCAGCTCAGCTAGAGTAATCGGAAAATTGAGACAAAATGGGGGTGTTCCATAAAAAAATGACTGTGACGTCATTACTCGAAAGTAATTCACCCTGTATATTAGATCATTATTTTAAAATACGGTAAATTTAAATAAAAAATCGACATGTTTCAGGATTATTTCTTAAAATGGTCTGTTTAGCTAAAAATGAATTTGTTCCATACTTTACGGACACAGTGTATATTTATCTGAATGATTCCCGATTAAATATACAAATTTGAATATTTGGAAACCGATATTTTTCCTAATTATCGAATTTATAATAAGCAGAATATTTATTATTTTCATCTACCTGCTGAAATCCAAGGTTTGGCAAATTTTGCTCTCCTAGTGCCATCGGTTGTTTCACGTCATTTGGCGCGCTTGAAGTTTGTTTTCTGAATTTCTGATATATTTAGGAATTTATTTCAATATATTTTGAGTTAATATGAAACGTTGAGCCACTATGGAACATAAGAAGTGCGTTCTTTGTGGAGGAACTCGCAAATTGAGTGAAAAATCGTATCACTGATATGTTGTCATTTCCGCGCGCTTCATGTCAAATTTGATAGTTCATGTTAGGGACAAAATTTGCTTACTGAAAATGACATATGCTCCCTGTATCTATGTTTATTACTCTGAGGTGGAGACAATAAGCTTGTTACCTGTTAAAAGTAACTTAAATCCTACCAGAAGCGGATCAATAAAAAAAACATCCCGAAAATCCCATCTTTTCGAAAAACCGCGACGTTGCCACACTCACCCCAAAATCCTTAGATAGCGGAAAAGCGCGAATTCGTAAACCCGAGTGGCCGGAAGCCGTTGCAGATCATCGGGGCGCCCTTCCGTAGCGGCGTCCTGTCGCAGAAGCTCTGCCGGCGTCCCGGCGGCGTCGTCAGTGTACCGCGGACGTCCGCGTCTTGGGTCGATTCGTCCTCGCTATCATTTCATGACGGTTTGTCTGCATGATGGCGCATGCGCGCGGTTGCTGTCGGCGACGTTGCCACGTCGTGCACGGACCGGGGGTTGCGTCAGATGGATTTCGGTTAGGTTAGGGGATGACGGATGTTGAACCCGCAGGGATACGTGCGCGGGGTGGTTTTTGAAGGGTTGATTCGTTTCTTATGAGCGCCTGTTAGGGAGGTTGATGAGAGGAGTTGGAGGAAAGTTCAATTGATAAAATACTGTTTGATTCAGGCAATTGTACAGGGTGTTTCACGTAAGCGGATCACATTTGGCCACCGAGATTTTGAGATTTAACACCTTTAGAGTTTTTTTCTTGAGGGCCAAGTTTGAGATCTATGCCAATGGTCCACGATCGATGTGGCTATTGTTTCTCATCGTTAATAGCATAGATTCCTCTTTGCAATGAAATAAACATACTTTCACTATTTTTTTCTGAATGAAACCTCTTGTTGAAAAACCCTTTCAAGTCACCCTAACAAAATCATCCCAGTAAAAAAATATCTGCACGGATTGGTTCAAAATGTACAGAGTGTTTCACGTAAGCGGGTCACTGGATTTTGTGGCTTATCCTTTGAGCCATATTGAAAAATGACCCATCACAATAATAGTAGTTTTCACGGGCATGGAAAGTTATTGTAAAAAAACCATTTTCCCCAAAAAAAATTTTTTTTTGCAAATTTGTTTGGTTTTTGAAATAAGAAGGTCAAGAGACCATTCCTCGTCAATTGTTTCATCACTTGAACTTCCGGTTTTCTAGAAAACAGACCAGTTTTCCTTGCGAAATATACTTTATAATATTTTCCCAAATTTTCTGAATCCCCAATCTATTCTGAATCCGAATATTTGAATATAGTGGTAGTTTTATATAGAGTGTTTTTTTCGAGGTATATAACTTTAAGTTGGCATTACTGTTCAAGATAGCGACCGATTTAACAGTTGTCAAGTGATTTATTCTCAGTTTGGTTTGGCAATCCATCATGAATAGACTCACTCCTGAACAACTCTTGCAAATAGTCCAATTTTATTTCGAAAATAATGGTTCTGTGCGAAATACGTATCGCGCACTACGTCCATTTTATTTTGTTTAGCAATGAAGCGCACTTCTGGTTGAATGGCTACGTCAACAAACAAAACTGCCGCATTTGGATTGAAGCTAATCCTCGAGTGTATGTCGAAACACCGTTACATCCAGAAGAACTGACTGCTTGGTGCGCTTTATGGGCTGGTGGAATCATTGGTCCGTACTTCTTCAAAAACGATGATATCCAGAACGTTACAGTCAATGGTGATCGGTATAGAGGCATGATTATTAACTTTTTCATTGGTCATGCGGATAAGCCATAAACCCTTGACCATTTGGAAGACAACATTCGCCGTGTTATTGCCGATATTCGGCCACAAATGTTGGAAAAAGTAATCGAAAATTGGACGTCCAGATTGGACTACATCCGAGCCAGCCGTGGCGGTCATATGCCAAAAATCATATTCAAAATGTAATGCCACAAGATTATCTTGCGGATAAATAAAATTCATGACAATCGAATAATCCATCGTTGTTTTATTGCAATTTAAAGTTCTATAGCTCTAAAAAAAACCCCTTTACTTATTGTATGGGGGAATTGTAGGGTCGGTATGTTTATAACGTCAATGCCAAATAAATTGATAACATTTCTTTCGCTATTCCTCACCAAGTTTCCCAATAACCAACAGCCCTTCACAACGCCAAATCAAAAGTCGATCCACAATCGAAGGGACCAAACTCATTTTATTAATTCCTTCGGCCGGCGCCATCAGGAAATTTAACAATTGCCAGTTAAGAGTCCTCTTCTGGATCGTGTTTTAACAAACAATTCCATTCCGTCCCTTACGGGCCTTTGTCTTCGAGTTCCGCTGGCAGAACTCCAGATTGAATCCTGTCACCCGACGGTGTAGTAATTGTAATTCCGGACGATGCGTCTCTCTGGGCGTCCTAAATGCTATCCATCTCAAGATGTTGCGGAGAAAAGAGTTCTTGTAGAGTTTCCCCGGTAATTGTCCTTTTAACGCGTCCAGGACTTTGGATGCTGTTTGCAGCTTCGTGGATCGAAGTGTTGTTAAATTTTTTTTTTATTAGGCTTACCAAAGTCTCGATGGGACTATACAGCTGAATAATTACGATTTCAGATTCGATTTATCAATTAAAAATTTTGAATATTGTCTAAATGTTCAATTCACTATCTTGGAAATATTTAATAACCAAAGTTGTATGACTCATTTTCAATACTGATGAAAATAAATTGAAGATAAATGGTGGGAACTGTTTGTAACTTGCTGAATTTTCGTAAAGTACAGACAGTTCTTTCATTGCTATAAAGGGTGTTTTTTTTTAAGCTATAGAACTTTAAATTTCAATAGAACAACGATGGATTATTCCATTGTCATGAATTTTATTTATCCGCAAGATGATCTTGTGCCATTACATTTAAATATGATTTCTGGCATATGACCGCCACGGCTGGCTCGGATGTAGTCCAATCTGGACGTCTAATTTTCGATGACTTTTCCCAACATTTGTGGCCGTATATCGGCAATAACACGGCGAATGTTGTCTTCCAAATGGTCAAGGGTTTGTGGCTTATCCGCATAGACCAATGACTTTACATAGCCGCACAGAAAGTAGTCTAGCGGTGTTTAATCACAAGATCTTGGAGGCCAATTCAAAGGTCCAAAACATGAAATTAGGCGGTCACCAAACGTGTATTTCAATAAATCGATTGTGGCACGAGCTATGTGACATGTTGCCCCGTCTTGTGGGAACCACAGCTCCTGGACATCATGGTTGTTCAATTCAGAAATGAAAAAGTTAGTAATCATGGCTCTATACCGATCACCATTGACTGTAACGTTCTGGCCATCATCGTTTTTGAAGAAGTAGGGACCAATGATTCCACCAGCCCATAAACCACACCAAACAGTCAGTTTTTCTGGATATAACGGTGTTTCGACATACACTTGAGGATTAGCTTCACTCCAAATGCGGCAGTTTTGTTTGTTGACGTAGCCATTCAACCAGAAGTGCGCTTTATCGCTAAACAAAATTCGCTTATGAAAATCGGGAACAACGGCAATCTCATTTTGGGCCCATTCGACATATCTACGCCTTACTTGATGATCATTTGGCTGAATTTGATGAATTGCTAAACCAAACTGAGAATAAATCACTTGACAGCTGTTAAATCGGTCGCCATCTTGAACAGTAATGCCAACTTAAAGTTATATACCTCGAAAAAAAAAACACCCTTTACAAAGGACATTGCCATAATATGTGATCATCAACTTTTTCGTTACCCTTTATATTGCTATGAGAAGGTATCCAATAAAACTTGATTTTATTCTGTAGTTCTTATTTGGGTTGACAGCGTTATTTTCATTGCCTCATAAACATCTACACATTCAGCTGTAAATAATGAGGATTCTTTAGACAAGCTATTGGAAAGATTTATTTTCAGCTCTTCGGAAACTACTGCGAAGTGCTGTTTTCTGAGCTCCAAATATAATTTTTGCATACTGAGTAGGGAATGGTTTCAAACCATGAAAATCGACTTAATTATGATGGATTCCTGGTCAAATTTAATTTGAAAAACTTTGATTTCGTGTCTGTTTCTCGGTCTGTATCCACAAACCCTGTATTTTCATAGTTCTAGCACGATTTCAATGGATTCAGTTCAGGCCGTAGATGCTCTCATATAGCGTTATCAAATAAAGCGTGCTGTTTGAGCATACGAGTCCTACCAATTAGATTTTGATGGAAATGGTAATGAATATTCAGATTAGGTTGTGAGTGGTTCTATAGGAGGTTGACCCTTTTTTCGATAAATCCAGGATAAAAATCTCAAAAGTGGTCACAAAGCTTCCTCTATCTTTGCTAGACTCAGAAGCTGAGTAAGACTCATTTTACACAAGAGAATAGTTCAAAGGGTCATAATTCCATGATGATTAGTATATTTTTGATCGATGATGCTACAAAATTAAGTTCCGAGAACAAAATAGTCAATATGACCTTACTTTAAAAGTCAAGTTGCAAAATGGCGAATGCGCTCCATTTTAAAATGTTGATCATTGCAGCAACAAAGCAATTTCATTTCATTGTTATCAAATCATTTTGAATCTAATGAAATGAATAAACATCGATCGATTCCTTTTGAAAATATACTTTTTTTAATATCAAACAGGAACCTCTTATTGGGAAACTCTCTCTGCTTGTATTTGAGACGATAATTTAAAATTATTTTCATAAAATATTCGAGATTCACGATTCCCAAACCCATGGATTACGGAACGAACAATCCAAAAGCTTATCTTTATTATTTTGGTATGTTTACTGGGAATACACCTAGTTCTGAAGCGAAAACATTCGATCAATACATTGTCCCCAAATTGGCGGTCTAAAATTCAAGGAAAAGTCGAAGATAAATTGACTGAGACCTTTCCAATGGCAACTCTCCAAAAGTTGCATTTCCTCTTCCGGAAAACACCACCGAAAATAATATTTATGTAACGGTCTCTACGAATTGGAACTTTTATAGCTTTTCTTCCTGTTTTACTCTTATTATACATCAGATATTCAGTGACTTTTTCATGTTCGGATGTTCATTATGGTTGGAATTCGTTTTGAAAGGAACATGGGTTGATGTTTTTATTCGATTTACTCGAGAATATGCAATTTGTGGTTGACAGGGTGAGCCAAAAGGGACAAAAATCTATCACAAGTTGAATTTTTATGGAACATTTAGGTGAATTCCATATATCGATCTTTTTGTTTCAGAGTTACAGGATGTTTTTCGCTTAATTTCTTCTTGAAACAGTTCATAATTTCAGCTTTTTTCCCAAGTTTTATGGAAAAATATTGCAGAAAAAATTGATGAAACTATTGGAGAAGCTGCTGCAAAAACAGTAGTGTATTAATTGCCTCAAAAATTCAGGAAAAGTCCTTCACAGAATTTTGCAAATAGATGAAATTCATAGTAAAAGTTGATTATCGCACAGAATAGTGTGATACTGATGAGCTCTAAGAAGAACGAAACCAGTCTATAGCTACCTACCTGCGACGCCAGCACGTTTCTTTGAGGTTATCCATTGATTTAGACTTTTGATAGTCACATTTTTCGGTTACTGTAAATGTTAAAATCTAATGAATATTATAAAATAATCTTCAACTGAGTTGGCTATCTTTTTTTACACAAGGGATTAAAAGACTCACTTTCTTACCGCTTTGGGAGGTGTAAAATAGCTTATTTTATATGGGTCCTGCAAAAAAAAGTTTTTCCAACCCTTCCTATACATAAAGAAGAATCCCCTGATGTTGATTTTTAATCGAATGAGATCGAGATCCAACCAACCTGAAAAACCGGACCGAGAATCAGATTTAAATTGGTTCATGTAAATGTAAATTCGAGTTGATTTACTTGAACGTACCGCCATGTCGAAAATCACATCCGTTTCCAAACAGTAGAGTATAAATTTTTCGGGCTGTGATCGATACTTGACCCAATGAACAGGATGAACTGTTGATTGATCCACTAATTCCAAAAATACAGGATGTTTTTCGGAATGGTTCATTTATCTTTTATACAGGGTGTCCCGTAAAGACCATGTCAAACCGAGGGAGAATGTAAATCAAAGGATAACCCTCCTGCTATGACAAAATTCCTATAATAAAAGTCTTACCGTTTTCGAGATATTTTTTTTTTTTGAAAATAATGAATTTTTGCCCTTTTCAATAGTTTTGCCCTTACGGTTGGTACAATTTTACATCTTTCTGGTCAATTTTTTCAGTAAAATATTGCTGAAGAATGATTTTTAACGTTTACATTAAAAACATCCTCCGAAAATTTTAAAGGGGGGCTATGAGAAATATTTTTATTGGAAATTTTGGTAGTGGATTATTTTGTTCATGAAGTTTAGCCCATCGTAGTGGAAAAAAAATGTACCGAGCTACTGCTGCATTACACGAATAAATTGTCTATTTTATAGTGATTTCAAAGAGGTATCACACAAGTCATTTGTTATTCAAAGAAAAAAGATATGGCTGTTTTTATCCAAATGGGTACGTTTCTGACAAATTCAACCTTGTCAATTCTGTTAAGAAATCTTCGATGTTGCATTACTCAGTGAACAATGGCAATTGTTTACGGGCGAAAATATTACTCGCATAATTATTCACCTCAACGAAATTCTATTTTGGCGGCAAATTTTGGAAAACATTATGCAGATCCAGATTTTTTTAATAAGATCATTTGGAGTGACGAGTCTTCCTGTACTAAGGATGGGTACATGAAGTCCTAAATCCTCTGGACTTTTAATATTGGGGCTGTCTAAAAGACAAAGTATACGCAACACCCATACGTGATGAAGCCGAATTGCGGATGTGTTCTCTCAATTCGGCTTCATCACGTATGGGTGTTGCGTATACTTTGTCTTTTAGGCAGCCCCAATATTAAAAGTCCATAGGATTTAGGTCAGGTGAACGAGGAGGCCACAAAATTTCACCTTCTCTTCCAATCCTCCGGTGGGGATAAGTTCTATTCAAATGTGCGGTAACTTCGAGTCCGTAATGTGCTGGGCATCCATCATGTTGAAACCACAGACTACGTCGCAGCGCCAGTGGCACATCTTCCAATAAAATGGGCAGCTGGTTGGTTAAAAATTCCAAATAATTGTTTGCATTCAGCGATGGCGGCAGTTCGATAGGGCCCAAAATTGCACCATTAAATATTCCAGTCCATAAATTGATCTTGAATCGATATTGTGATCTATCTTCTTTCACCTCGTGTGGATTTATGATATTCCAGCTATGCAAATTGTGGAGATTCATGTACCCATCCTTGGTACAGGAAGACTCGTTGCTCCAAATGATCTTATTGTAAAAATCTGGATCTGCATGATGTTTTCCAAAATCCAATGAACAAGTTGAGAACGGCGACGTATCGATATTTCGTCTTTCTCTACGTAGCCTATATTCTCTTCGGTACGCACATTTATTTGTTGATGGTTTGGAATCGAGAAAATATAACAGTAGAATTAGTGTAAAAACGATCAATAACTGGACGAATTGTTTACTCATTAGACCGATTATATTGACCGTATAACGAACGTAGTGCTCTATGAAATTTGGAAGCAATGTTCTGTCATTAAACCATTCATGATGAATTGCCAAACCTTAATGAACAGAAATGTCAACACAGTTTGACTCAACTGTTAAACCATAGACAACAACCATAGAAAAACTTCATGCATTAAAAAAAACCTGTTAGTTGTTTTCTAGTATTTTTCAACCTTTATAAAGTGATTAGATGTAATCAGCTTTCTACAATTGGCCCCAAGTTTGGACAATGAAGAATGAATTTATTCCTTTCCATCTCCGAAAACCGTGCAAGGACCCCAGGACCAGCCTCAGTAATTTAAACGTGTTTCATAGTCCGCAATTCACGGTCGAAAATAATGCAGGCGAACAGTCCTCCGCATCGCCACGTTGCCACATCACTCCGCCTCCCAATCCGACCGTACCGCCCGAGCCGGCAACGCCGCTCCGGCGCCTGCATCGTCGGTCCCAGACCTCAGTGCACAATTCGCGACGCTGGGCGCCGATCAACATCCGCACCTGTTGGCCAGACCACAGTATGTTCTAGCGGCGCATCCCGCCAAAACTCGCGCGGACCTGAAGATGACTCGCGCGAAGAGTCCGAAACGTTGCAACCGCGCGTCTTCCGCACTCGGCCGGCCAGTGGTGGCCTCCCAATGATCCCGGATGGCTAGTGCGTTCTCCCGTGGACAGCAGGGACCCTGAGGAGTGAAATGATGAGTGTAGAAACGTCGGGTTGACGCGCTGAAGATCTCTCGACTTTCGCAACGACGGAAAACTTCACTGAAGAGAGGAAAGTCGAGATAACCGCGGAAGAAAAAAAAGGGACAATAATAAATAACAGATTTCGAATTTTAAAGTTTAGGTGGTTTAGGTGTAACTAGTCGGTCAATTCGTAAATTAAATTTAACTTTTGCTCAAGGTAGATTTTGAAACAGTTTAGCTTACGCTCCTTTATCCGAAAATCTTCCATTTTTATATTTATCGTACGAGATTGAGCTTGATTTTTAGCCGTTCTAGCGCCTTAGCGTAATTCATGACTGAAGTGATTGTGGAAAAGTTAGTGAGGTGATGTGTTTGTGAGATGATGGTTTCTTTTTTAAAAGGGGGGTTATGGTAATGGATTGCAGCCATGACGATGTGGCAGAGTGGCATGGGGGGACACGGGGGGAAGAACAATGCCTGGATGAAGTTGATGGGCATAGTTCACAAAGAGAGGAGGCACCATGATTCTGGACCATCTGGTGGGGATCGCGCTCTTAGCCAGTAAGTTGCTCATTTTCTCTTCTTTTTTCCTCTTGAACGAAGTTTTATTCTTATCGTCTATTTGATTTGACGCAGGAGAAATTTGTTTCCTGCTTTGGTCAGTTCGCTTCGTAGCCATTTGAAATTTGATAGGTAGATACGCCTCTGGATTCTGAGCGTATAAAAATTGGTTCCCCACTTTTTCTAGTTTTATTCTTACTCTTTTTTTATTGTTAGGAAACTATATTTAAATTTCAGAAATGGGGTGAAAATTGATAACTCTGTATTTATTAGGAATATTTTATATCCTTTTTTTGTGGTAATTATAGGAATTCCTCTATTTCAGTATCGTAATAAAGTCATTAAAGTTCTAAAAACAGTGCTGTAATGAACTCATTACAGCATCGTTTTTAGTTATATTTTTCGGTTTGTGGTTGTCTCTACTGCCTTTCAATCCTATCATAATTTCAACAAACGTCAATAATTGTTGATATAATGTATAATTTGGATATAAAGAAATGATTTGGAATTGTTCTCAATTCTTTTTTATTTTGGTGGTGTTAAATCGATTTCGTCAGACATAATTTATGAATTTAATGAGTAATTTCAAATCATTTGAATTCGATACGTATCTACGATTCAAATTCAAATTGCGTAATCTTTCAATTTTCGTAACAGTCACGCCAACTGCCAAGATATAATACAAAAGTCACTAGTATGTATAATTTGAATTTTTAATTGAATTTCGACAATATTTCACAGAGCTTGACTGAAATAGAGAAAATATCGTCTGATACTCGTTGCAGAAGGCAATTCCAACACTCTTGTGTCTTTCGCATTCGTGTTGGAATAGGAGCCAATTCTGCAACTTGTTTTAGAATATACTATTATCGAATCTAGTTCAGGACTAGATCAGAGTTTCGTTTCGAATTTTTTCAAACTACCAGTGGTCCACCAAAAAAAGTCCTGGAGGAAAAAAATCTGGCACTGTTCCAGAAGAATTACCACCCTGTCGATTTGCCTTCGAAATTGGCATATCACGTGATGCAAACTCTAAATTGGAATATTCATTAATTTTTTCCTTAAAATTATCCGAAGAATCTGCCTTTTCCGTTCAAAACTTCAATTCAGGAACACTTTGTATATATTTACACCTATAATACAGTTCTGTGAAATCCAAGGTTGTAATTGACGCATGAATGAATGAACGCTCAAGAGCTATCGGCTTTATGTCGATTGTTTCCTCGTTCATCATCAATGAGTTGAATCTTCCCATTTGGGACCATTTCCAGACAATTGTCCCGAAATTATAGAACGATCTGTTCAGAGAACGTACGCTCAAAAAGTTCAATATTTGAAATTAACAGAAATCAACTATGTAGCTCTCACATAGAGAATAATTGGAATAATCTTATCCGAACCATAAAATATATTGCTTCTAATTTTTTGGTTATTTGTCGTAATATTCGGAGGAATGACAACATGCAAAAACATTGAAGAAAGGTAGAATTTTCTTGGAATGTCGATTTTATTTCAAGAGGACGAGACATTTTCAAATTATATTAAGAACGTCAATTTAATTCGAGATAGACAATTCTGAATGCAGAATTTTCATTCCAGCAGGAATTTATTATTTTTATTTACTTTCTCTCAGAAAATTGCTTCGAAAAATTGATAAATGAAATTTTGTTGAACGTATCACCTAATTCTATGTTCCCATGGCATATTAATTGAGTATTTGTAATAACGCTTTGGATGTTCTAAAAGCCGTAGCTGTACGTCATTGTTTTTTTCATTTTAATTCGTTTCAGTTGGTCCTAAAGACTGAAGTAATTAATTATTTCCAAATTACACTTAATATCACTTTCCCCTTTTTCACGATAAAGCAATCAAGCGGCAACAACAAGACCAGAATTTTCAATTTCAAACTCCGCGACCCGAATACGTCAAGCCATTCTTTCATACCAACGCTATAAAAATTAGAAATCAACATTTTCCGGCCAAGAAGTTAGCCAGGGTATTTTAATTGAGAAAATCAACAACTGAAATTCAGCGTGAGAGCTGTGGCCTCCATTGGTATTAATTATTCATGAGTGTGGTAGTCGTTGCTTCGTTCAAGTTACTTGAAGTTTAACAGATTCAGTTCGCAGAGGTCTCTCGAAGAAAAGCTCAACTAAATAGTCCATTACTGCAAAGTACTCCAGTGCAACTCGTTCAGTTTGCCCATTTTACATATGAAAGGGACGGTTTGATTCAGTGCAGAAGTTGTTTTAGTGAAACTTTAGCAGTTCAAGCCGGAAATACAGAAAACTATAATTTAGGAGAAAAAGTTTTGGATATTAATGCCGCGCATTCACCATTTTGCAACCTAATACTGATCACACTCCGATCTTAAGGTCTATTGTGTCCCTTAACACATCTCACTAGTGCTCCTTTTAATAGATCGCCTGTCATTTCTATGGTTCTAATAAATTGGAGTACTTGAAATGGCTTTCAGTTTTTCGTCCAAAATCTTTTTGCGTTGGCTAGCAATGTCGAAGCAATCTGTGCCAAGGTTATTAGGAGGTTTTTTCCTCCCTACTGAATCTGTAAGGCAGCCAGTGAGAGGACAGAGCATAATGGTAGTTAAATCCAGAAATTTCGACAGTAATCCATCCCTGGAAGATTCCACCAAAGTGCTTTTTTTTCGGATTTCTTCGTCTCTCGAAATTCTTTCTTAGGTATACATGAATTTTTCTATACCTCAAAAAGGTTCCGGACCAATAAAATGCTTTTGTGTTTCCTTTCTGGCAAGTGTATTGGGCCCTTCACTTCCTTTGATTCTCGACTATCCAGGAATCCAGACTTAAATACCTTATTATTCTTGCCTTAGAATTATGTGACCTTTTTAGTCCATTAGTTTTTTGCAATAGAATAAGAGAATTATATTGTTTTATTAGAAGTTGAGGTGTTACATTTTGTGGTGAGACTGAATGTTTGACAGTCGGGCCACATAAAGTTAGTTAGTTTTGCCAAATAAAACATGACGAAAGCATACAGATTTCCATCTTCGATAGGGTCTCTTATAAAAAATTACTCAGAAAATTATCTGCGAACAATTATTTAATATTCCTTTTAAGAGTTGTGCACAATTAGGTAGATTCAATAGCTTTGCTCTAATCAAGGTATAAGTCGAATTCAGGGATGTTTGGAGATGATATCCAAATTTAAACAATTTGGGGGGAATACTCAAACTTACAAATGCTATTCAGTATTCCTCATTTTCTGTACAGAAGTTATAACAATCTCATAAATGTTGTCACATTTTTCTTGTCATATTCTCAGTTCAGGTAATTGTTGAGATTGATCGGTATATTGAGAAACTAAGAGGCATAAATAATTTTTGTTTGTATGTTTGTTTTTACCGATTATTTTTTATGGAGCTGTTTTTGAGCCTCGTCTGAATAAATAAACACCAGAATAAAGAAATTACGTCCAGAAGGGACACAGAAACTAGCACGTTGAAGTACATTCAGTCCTCACTTTTTGTTCAGTGAGTCAAGCTGTTATAGATTGCATTTCCTAATGGCAAAGTGACAAGATACAACATCCTCTAATCTCAAGATTGATTATCGCTTCTTATTGACGATGGAAGCATCAGTATTTGGGGGTTTTGAAGCTGCCAACGTACGAACAATGTGAATCGATTTTCAATCACAATTACTCATGAGGTTGTATGGAATAATCTGTGGTATTCCATTCGTTATGAAAGGCTAACACGCCAGATTTTATACCTTGGTCGATATTTCATGAAAATTCATGATTACCCCATTATAAAATAAATTATTCGATTTTCACTGGATATTAGCTGAATCAGGTGGAATGTTAATGCATTCATTCGAGAACTATTCAAAATATTTATGAAGGTTCAATTCGAAGAAAGAATGAAGCAAGGCCAAACTTTTTCCTAATAAAAGATTATTCGGGGAAAATGTTCTAATGACAAAATCGAAAGTTTGCTAGAAAATATCAGTGATTAGTGTAAACTTCGTTGCTCATCTCAATGGCCCTTACAACATAACCTTTTGGACATTAATTCTTCACGTTGCTTTTACCAGCATTGTTGCCGCCACATAAAAACAGCCAATTTATTTCGTTTCGAAAGCGTCGACACAACTTTTCCAGTTTTTCAAGTCGATGCACAAAAGGCTGGCCCAAAGCGCTGAAGTTCATTGTTCATGGGCGCTGGAACGTATGTCATAATTCTGGAGAAAGATGTTGCACCATCTGCAGATCGGAAGGGTCTACGGCCATCCTTTTGAACTAGTGGTTTTCCTTTAAGAAACCTGACGATAAAGAATATATAACGAGATAGTATTCTTTATGTCTAGGAGAAGGATTCCAATATTGTTTGTGTTATAACGGGTGTTTTTTTTTCGAGGTATGTAACTTTAAGTTGGCATTACTGTTCAAGATGGTGACCGATTTAATAGCTGTCAGATGATTTGTTCTCAGTTTGGTTTGACAATTCATCATGAATAGACTCACGCCTGAACAACGCTTGCAAATAGTGCAATTTAATTTAGAAAATAATGGTTCTGTGCGGAATACATATCGCGCACTACGTCCATTTTATTTTGTTTAGCGATTAAGCGCACTTCTGGTTGAATGGCTGCGTCAACAAACAAAACTGCCGCATTTGGAGTGAAGTTAAGCCTCAAGTGTATGTCGAAACACCGTTACATCCAGAAAAACTGACTGTTTGGTGCGCTTTATGGGCTGTTGGAATCATTGGTCTCAGTTTGGTTTGGCAATTCATCATGAATAGACTCACGCCTAAACAACGCTTGCAAATAGTGCAATTTTATTTCGAAAATACTTGTTCTGTGCGGAATACGTATCGTGCACTACGATGAAACGCACTTCTGGTTGAATGGCTACGTCAACAAACAAAACTGCTGCATTTGTAGTGAAGCTAATCCTCAAGTGTATGTCGAAACACCGTCACATCTAGAAAAAAACGATGATGGCCAGAACGTTACACTCAATGGTGATCGGTATAGAGCCAAGATAACTAACTTTTTCATTCCTGAATTGAACAACCATGATGTCCAGGAGCTATGGTTCCAACAAGACGGCGCAACATGTCACACAGCTCGTGCCACAATCGATTTATTTAAAGACACGTTCGGTGACCGCCTAATTTCACGTTTTGGACCTGTAAATTGGCCTCCAAGATCTTGTGATTTAACACCGCTAGACTACTTTCTGTGGGGCTATGTAAAGTTATTGGTCTATACGGATAAGCCACAAACCCTTGACCATTTGGAAGACAACATTCGCCGTGTTATTGCCGATATACGGCCTCAAATGTTGGAAAAAGTCATCGAAAATTGGACGTCCAGATTTGACTACATCTGATCCAGCAGTGACGGTCATATGCCAGAAAGCATATTCAAAATGTAATGCCACTAGATTATCTTGCAGATAAATAAAATTCATGTCAATCGAATAATCCATCGTTGTTGTATTGCAATTTAAAATTCTATAGCTCTAAAAAAAACACCCTTTAAAAGGTTTGACAAAGAGAGGTTTCATTTGGATATATAGAAAAAATGAGTATAGTTTGAGATGAATCAATGGATGTTCATTTCAATTCGAAAAGGAAAGCTATTAACGAGAGAAAACGTAACGGCTATATCTTTTTTTTCATTGAAGATATTCAAATGAAATCTAAATACTCTCAGTTTGAAATTGAGAATCACATGAGTTCTATAATTAAATGCAGAAAGCAGGAGTAAGCGAAGCCTATCGAATACATCTTGTCAAATTCATGATGAGGAAAATTATCTTAGACATCAAGAGACCAGAATAGTCTAGCAGTTGTCAGGTTATGTATGCAACGTCTAATGCTATTGCGAATTAAATTTATAATAAGTATATTATTCGAGAAGTTTTGATTTTACTTCATTTCTTGTTAGTTGAACGTCTCCTTCACATTTTTTTACTATTCTTTTGATAGTACCGTTTATTTTAACTAGGGTATTCCAGAGGCTTGATCGATATTTTCTGGAACCCGGCAAGAATACTTTCAGTCAACCGTTCGAATAAAGAATGAAACGTTTCCATTTCCAGCATTGCCAACTTTATGCCCTACGTTGAAATGGCGAATTCTTTTATTACTCCACCTATTCCCAAATGCCCTTCAAGTACCTCTCGAAGAAAGTTCATATTAGATGAATTTTTTAGAGGGACCGGTTCAGGTAAAAACTGCGCACGCTGTGCCGTTTAATATTTCAACTGGCACGTGCAAAGATCATTTTGTCGAAACTTCAATTATCTCGTAATGCCGTAGAGTTCTTACAGTAATCACGATATTGAACATGTGCAAGGCATTGTGGCGGTATCGTAATTGGTCTCTGGTAAGCTCGGCCTCAAGATGGGTTTACTCGTAATCGGGAACTTTGTCCTAAAGAGGTTTCGGGAATTATTCTTATACTATTTTCTCGAGGTAGGTAGTTCTTTTTTATTAAGATTGTATGCTCTCTGCTATTATAGCATTATCAACTAGAAGTGATTTGTATGATTTTAAGTTGTATTGCTTTGTCACTAGACAAAATGTTATTTGTTGATAATGACCAGTTTGATTTGGGTTTTTATCTTGATTAGTAATTATTAAAGAGGGTTTGAAATTGGCTGATCCTTCTGCACTTCTGCAAAACAGTTATTCAGCTGTGTCGATAACAGTAATTTTTAGTATGAACTATACAGTTCTGAAGACTCTCTTATGGTACTTATGTTGTTCTTGAGAGATATCAGAATGTATAGTTGACAATGAATGTCAGGGACGAATCTATCTTAGAGTTAATAAAGTTAACAAAGCCCACGCACTAGAGAACGTACTCATAACATATCCAGTACCACGTCAGCAGTCCCACAACAAGTGGAGGCTCCAGTTAGTGGTAGCTGCATGAATTCTTTTCGTGTATATTGGTCCAGAAGGATCTTTTATTTCTGGGCTTCGACATTGCTGAATTATTATTCTTTTCAAAGCCCACAGAAGGATTCAGGCCCAAAGGTTGCAATTTTATTGCACCCCAAGCGCACCAACAACTGAAAGGACATGCACTGATTTGTATATTGAAGAAGGTGCATTCACTTCTAGATGGATCCTTTCCTAAACTACGTAGGTAGTAAAGGGTAGATGCACATCTTTATTTACAAGCCTACAAATACCCCTCATAAAAAACAGCAGTGTTCCCTTCGTAATACAATTCCCAACTGCTCGAAATGTACCCGTTCAAGGTTTCAGTTTACCCCTGTTGGTATAAGTATCAAATCGACCCCCGAAAAGGAATCGATCCACCCCATGTCCCTGCTGGTTATGTTCTGAGGTTGTGGCAGTCCGTGGATCTTATTAGGGGTAATATATTATTACGAGCATGAATTTAATGCTACAAATGCTGCATAATTCATGCCCCTTACTAGAATTGATTTATGACGTTGCACCTTGGAGTAGAACGTGTCTGTCAATGCTTGCAGAGATATTGCACCATGTTATTATTTGGACTATTGTTGAGGGTGGGTTGGCTGAAAGAGGTGAAGCTGGATTTGGAAGACTTTCCAGGTAAAATATAGAAGAGGACATCTCAGTTCCTTAGCATGCCACTTGTTCTTGATGTAAGTTGATTCAAGCAAGAATTTATCTGCTATCCAACTGATTGACAATACGGAAAAGTTCGTTGTATGGCGATGTATATTCGAAAGAACTTGGTTCGAATAAGTAATTTTTGAGTAAGTAATAATTCAGTAGATTCTATCTAAAGGGTGTTTATTTTAGAGCTATAGAACTTTGAATTGCAATAAAACAACGATGGATTATTCGATTAACATGAATTTTATTTATCCGCAAGATAATCTTGTGGCATTCCATTTCAAATATGATTTCTGGCATATGACCGCCACGGCTGGCTCGGATGTAGTCCAATCTGGACGTCCAATTTTCGATTACTTTTTCCAACATTTGTGGCCGTATATCGGCAATAACACGGCGAATGTTGTCTTCCAAATGGTCAAGGGTTTGTGGCTTATCCGCATAGACCAATGGCTTAACATAGACCCACAGAAAATAGTCTAGCGCTGTTAAATCACAAGATCTTGGAGGCCAATTCACAGGTCCAAAACATGAAATTAGGCGCTCACCAAACGTGTCTTTCAATAAATCGATTGTGGCACGAGCTGTGTGACATGTTGCGCCGTCTTGTTGGAATCACAGCTCCTGGACATCATGATAGTTCAATTCAGGAATGAAAAAGTTAGTAATCATGGCTCTATACCGATCACCATTGACTGTAACGTTCTGGCCTTCATCGTTTTTGAAGAAGTACGGGCCAATGATTCCACCAGCCCATAAAGCGCACCAAACAGTCAGTTTTTCTGGATGTAACGGTGTTTCGACATACACTTGAGGATTAGCTTCACTCGAAATGCGGCAGTTTTGTTTGTTGAGGTAGCCATTCAACCAGAAGTGCGCTTCATCGCTAAACAAATAAAATGAACGTAGTGCGCGATACGTATTCCGCACAGAACCATTATTTTCGAAATAAAATTGCACAATTTGCAAGCGTTTTTCAGGCGTGAGTCTATTTATGATGAATTGCCAAACCAAACTGAGAATAAATCACTTGACTGCTGTTAAATTGGTCGTCATCTTGAACAGTAATGCCAACTTGAAGTTATATACCTCCAAAGAAAACACCCGTTACATCTGATATTTCGTAAAAAAATGAACTTGTTTCAATCGAAACGAATTTAAACAAGCGTCTAAAAATTCCTAGATTCACTTTAGTGCTTTACTCATATTTATCCCAGTAAATGATCTCAAATTTCTTGAAAGTATCATTCCTTCGAAGTTTAACTTTTTCATTGTCACCTCGTTCCATTATATTAATTACCACATCCTGTTCCAATTCTCTAATCCCGAATAAGTTCCCAGTTGCCAAACTTAGACGCGACGAAATATAAAATTACCATCACAATGTTTTTCGGAGGAATAGGGCAAGTTTTCCCAGTCAACGAGATTAGGTTAATCGCATTTCAAACTAGACGGCTGTTTCCAGAGTGTCAGCAACTCTTGCAGCTTTCCTAAGCCTTTATACCCTAGACGTGCGATGCGAGATGCATATTATCAGAGAAAGGGAGAGAGTTTGAGCGACTTCAACGGAACTGTCAGCGGAACTGCTCCAATATTATTTCAGATGGAATATTCAGACCACTTCTGCGGAGTTGGGAGAATTCGAAGAGACAAGGGTTCCGTAGCTAAGGAGCATTTCACTCAGAACTACCTTCACAGAGGGAAAGAGATCGTAGAATTGGATTAAACGATGCTCACTCGAATAAAATCCGTGGAAAATTCAGACGCGGAGCGGAGGACTTTTTGCTGACTGGATTATAAATGGTTTTCCAATAAGAGGTTTCACTTTGATATTGGAAAAAACGAGTATATTTCAAAATAAATCAATGGATGAAGAGGAAGATATGTCATTAATGATTGAGAAATTTTTCATTCAAAATTCGTACATTTGTACATTCTCGATAACTTCACGAATTCCATCTTTGAGGTCTTGAATTTATTGTGGACCATTGGCATAGACCCCAAAGGTGGTAAAACCACAAGATCTCGGTGTGCAATTGTGATCCATTCTTTGAGAATTAACACGATAGCAAACTTTGGTGCTTACTAACGGGTGTTTTTTTTCGAGGTATATAACTTTAAGTTGGCATTACTTTTCAAGATGGCGACCGATTCAACAGCTGTCAAGCGATTTATTCTCAGTTTGGTTTGGCAATTCATCATGAATTGACTCACGCCTGAACAACGCTTGCAAATAGTGAAATTTTATTTCGAAAATAATGGTTCTGTGCGGAATACGTATCGCGCACTACGTCCATTTTATTTTGTTTAACAATAAAACGCACTTCTGATTGAATAGCTACGTCAACAAACAAAACTGCCGCATTTGGAGTGAAGTTAATCCTCAAGTGTATGTCGATACACCGTTACATCCAGAAAAACTGTCTGTTTGGTGCGCTTTATGGGCTGGTAGAATCATTGGTCCGTACTTCTTCAAAAACGATGATGGCCAGAACGTTACAGTCAATGGTGATCGGTATAGAGCCATGAATACTAACTTTTTCATTCCTGAATTGAACAACCATGATGTCCAGGAGCTGTGGTTCCAACAAGACGGCGCAACATGTCACACAGCTCGTGCCACAATCGATTTATTGAAAGACACGTTTGGTGACCGCCTAATTTCACGTTTTGGACCTGTGAATTGGCCTCTAGGATCTTGTGATTTAACACCGCTGGACTACTTTCTGTGGGGCTATGTAAAGTCATTGGTCTATGCGGATAAGCGACAAACCCTTGACCATTTGGAAGACAACATTCGCCGTGTTATTGCCGATATACGGCCACAAATGTTGGAAAAAGTCATCGAAAATTGGACGTCCAGATTGGACTACATCCGAGCCAGCCGTGGCGGTCATATGCCAGAAATCATATTTGAAATGTTATGCCACAAGATTATCTTGCGGATAAATAAAATTAATGCAATCGAATAATCCATCGTTGTTTTATTGCAATTTAAACTTCTATAGCTCTGAAAAAAACACCCTTTAGAATAATGTAAACAGGTTTTGGTAGTCACAGTATAATGTACTACAGATAGTGCAGGGGAGAGTAAAGTGGATAAGATCACATTAGAAAAGATTTTCTATGCCTCAGTAGATACCAGAACTCTCCTGCTTTCGGCGCAACATCAATTTATAATGTTTTACCCTCCTCTTTCAAGAACTTATCTTTTAAACATTTTAAAAATGAAATGAAGGAGGAATTAGTGAAGGATGTGTTCTATTCGGTGGATGAGTTTTTCAAATGTAAATTTGGAGGTTGTCCAGCTACTTTTGTTTATTTTGTGTGTTAATATTGTTGTTGATTGTGTTCATAACATTTATAATTTTAATGGCTATCAACTGTAGTGTTATGTAATATCAACAATAAAGGCTATTCTATTCTAACACTCATTATACAAATGTAAATCAGGCTTCATGGATATGAAAAACATGGCGCGCAAACTCCAAATTCGAAATCCCAACTCGACGGACCAAAAAAAGTTATCTCCAGCCGAAGGTGCCGCATACCTCGAGGGATTCCCTCTTCAGCAAAGCGACACTTTGGTACCGAATTTATACGGCCAGATAGACGGCCCAACATAAATATTAAATCTTTAATTCCATTCCGGGCGAATCGCTGGGGCGCCATTATCTGTTGACATTTTCAATTCGAAATCCGAAATGAAGGTTTAAAGTGGGGGATACGGAATCTATGTTACTGCCTGGAATCGGTGGCTCCTGTGGGAAATGTACGTAACACGCCCGTTCTCCCTCTTCCGGTTTATATTTACCTTCCTGCGCTCGTTCGTTTGTTCTACAGCCGCCATCAAAATCCGATCTCTGTCTGGTGCAGATTTTCATCGGGGAGCGGAGAGAGTGGATAGAGTAGATGGAGTAGATAGAGGATTTGTTAGTGTAATGAAATCGAGGGGAATATCGGTAAAATGGCGTGTATGGAGTGTGATATTGGGATATTGTGTGGACCACAGTAATAGAAAGGGGGAATACTGAGTTTGGAAATACCTATAACGTTTCATTACTTCGTTTTTGAACATTCATTTTCCTAAGAGATTGCTCTATCATTTTGTAAGGAAGTTAAAGTCGATTACGTCCTTTTGTCCGACCGTAAATTAGGGACCAAAGTTCAAATCTCTGGTTTCAAGCTTCACGTCGAATTAATCACCAGAACCAGATAATATTTCAGAAGAATAACTGATGAAAATAATCGAAATTTCAGTGGTTCAATTCAATTTTAGCATAATACAGGTTTTTCCGTTTAAAGGTTTCATTTTGATTTAAAAAACGAGTAATTCTCAAGAGAATGCAATGGATGTTTATTTCGTATCCGAATTTTGCATAGAGATTTTTAAAATTCAGTTATCATAAGAACTTAAGCCCATCGATACCTATATGTGTTGAATATAGACCAAAAACTACGTGGACATGGTTTGAAGCTTTCGCACGGTGGTTTTCGAACAACTCAGAGACAGTACTTTTTGCCAAACAGGGTTTTCCATGCTTGGAATTTTCTGCCGGAAGAAGTGATATCAGCACACACCATAAACACCTTCCAGAACAGGCTGGACAATACGCTCTATTAGTCACACACCGCCATTTTAGTTCTCCTGTCAGTGTTCGGAATCCAAACAAACAAATTGTCATTCGAATTAGTACGTTGTCGTTGAAGAAATTGGCTTATTTTGATAAATAAGATTATTTAAGGGACGATTTTACCATTAATTGATAGACAGAAGGAACGAGATTAATGCTAGTAAGTTCGAACTTGAAGTTCAACTAATAAACACGGCTTTTTACAAAATCTGGGAAATGATACAGGATTCAAACTTACTGGTATTAACCTTGTTCCTTCTGTCTATCAATTAATACTGAAATCGTTCCTCAAATACTCTTATTTATGAAAATAAGCCAATTCCTTCAACGACACCGTACTAATTTGAATGACATTTCATTTGTTTGGATTCGGAACACTGACAGGAGAACCAAAAATGGCGGTGTCTGACGTCACACTAATAGAGCGTATTTCATGGACTTGTAGATTCAGTGTTTATTTCCATTTTCATTGTGTTTTTTTTTATTGAGCACTATATAATTAGTCCTCTGCCCTTTCTTTTGTAAAATAATAATGATCCTTGAAATGTATCAAAATGATTCGGATTTTCACTAGAAAATCATCTTCGTTCTCTCGTTAATGGCATATTTTCCTTCCTACAATGAAATAGACATCCATTGATTTCACTAGAAATATTTTAATATCAGAATGAAATCTCTTATTTGAGAACCCTATACACAATTCTGACCCTACTGCTCTTTCAAATTCGAATTATCAATTCAAATTATCTATGACATATTGCAAAAAAAAAATAATGAAAATCATCATGGGTTGTTTCTATGATGATAAACAGGTATACAAAAAGTAATTGAAATCCAATAATTTGTGTGTTGATAACTTTATGAAATATTCAATTCATTCTGTGTTCTGTACTATTCCAACTCTCACGAAAACTCTCGAGTTTCTCTGAAGAATTCATGCGATCTGAAATGAGCCATCCCAAACTTTCTATTTGTTGACACTCGATTCCCGCATGAACATCAATCAGATCACCGAAGTCGCCTGTTAAAACAGGTTTTATGTTGACATCGCCCTCTGCTATTTTTCGATCCGTTTCTTAGGTCACGCGATCCCGGGGACAAAAATGAAGCATTTAGCTTTATTTATTTGTTCGGGAATCGATTATAACCCTACATGCGATCCGAAATTTGGCCTGCTTCACGAAAAAATACCAAATTTTCAATATCCACATCTTAGCGGTTGGCAATTTTTATTTTTGATCTGGGATTTCTCAATAACGCGATGTTTCTGAAAGAAATGGAAGCCCCAGTTAGAAGAGATATTTTGTAGAGAATTTCAACAATTTCAGGTATTGTTGAAGTCTGTATCGATTGATTTTGAAAGCAACAGCTGCCCAGATAGCTATTCAAAACATAACCTCTCATTGGAAAATTATGTTTAACTCTTTCTCAATATTTATAAGTAATGACTTAATCAGAATTTTTCTCATGTCAAAAATTCTATGTATATGGAGAACAATTATCGAAAATTACAGCGAATATTTCCCTCCTGTCAAAAATTCTATGTATATGGAGAACAATTATCGAAAATTACAGCGAATATTTCCCTCCCGTCAAAAATTCTATGTATATGGAGAACAATCATCGAAAATTACAGCGAATATTTCCCTCCTGTCAAAAATTCTATGTATATGGAGAACAATTATCGAAAATTACAGCGAATATTTCCCTCCTGTCAAAAATTCTATGTATATGGAGAACAATTATCGAAAATTACAGCGAATATTTCCCTCCTGTCAAAAATTCTATGTATATGGAGAACAATTATCGAATATTACAGCGAATATTTCCCTCCTGTCAAAAATTCTATGTATATGGAGAACAATTATCGAAAATTACAGCGAATATTTCCCTCCTGTCAAAAATTCTATGTATATGGAGAACAATTATCGAAAATTACAGCGAATATTTCCCTCCTGTCAAAAATTCTATGTATATGGAGAACAATTATCGAAAATTACAGCGAATATTTCCCTCCTGTCAAAATTTCTATGTATCTGGAGAACAATTATCGAAAATTACAGCGATAATTGCATTGTAGGAAGCGAAACAGCACTGCGATAATTGTTCTGTTCATAGATGCATAGTTTCTATGCATCTTACACAGTGCGAATCTATGGCCATTCCATTCTACATCAGTTTGACAAGTAATGTAACAGTTTATTCGGGAAATATTCCCCCGAATTACACTCGTGCATCAAAATGACCGGATAATTTCGCATTCCAGCGTGTTTTCTTTGAAAAACTGCATTCGGTTATTTTCATTTTTGGAGAAAGAGCCTGACACCGAAGGTGGAGGGCTCTTTCTCTAAAAATGAAGATGAACTCATGAAGTTTTCATGACAACACGCTGTCATGCAAAATTATCGGTAATTTTGATGCACTTGTGCAATTACTTATGATTATTCCGCAACTCTCAGTCTTAAGAGGAACATTTCAAGTTTGAATAGGCAGAGAAAAAAATTACTGAACTTTTCTAATCAATACTATTCTCGCTTTTGCCATCTGGATATCTAAAAGAATAGCCAGAAAATCCTGCACAGAGGTAACAATGATCTAAGGACTCTCCTAGGTCCATTCGTCTGCGTGATATAAATCCATACCAGAGGCAGTTTGTTATCTGAAAATTGGGAGAAAATCCCACAAAATGAAATATCGTATAACCTACCTCTCCCTATTTTCTCCCCCTCTGACAATCGAGTTGGCCACTTAATAAATCAGAAGGGGGTCTCAAAAGCCACAAATTATTCAATACCTTGATGAACAGAGTCATTAACTGAGAATTAGTTGTTCCGCACCTAGGGGTTTCATTTGTGGGGTGAACTGTTTACAAGCATAAGTTTGCTACCCCTCTAATTATGTCGACTTGGAGGCCTTGTTCTCTTTCAATCGGGGTGAACTAGTTTGTTTTTTTTTTGGTGGTAGGAAACTTTGGCGTCTATACGAATATTTGATGAGAGATTGGAAAATGAGATGATCATTTTTACAGATTGCTTTCAGGTATAAATATTTGATGGGTGTTCAAGTTTCTATGTCACTATGTATAAAATATGGTGGTTTTGTTCTATATTCTGTTTAATTTTGGTGAAAAGAATCAAATTATTTCTATAAGATTCGATGCCATTATACAGACTGTCCAGTAAAATATTATTATATTATGAGACGTGATGTATTTGACGTGAGAAGTGATGTATGTGACGATCATTATCACAGATTGATTTGATGATTGTCACAGGCAAAAGGGAGAATAATATATTCTATTCATATTGTGGCAACACATGAATGCTCTCAAAAAGTTGAACAAAAAAATACGTAGGGTCCTCTATTAAAAATAAGGGAATGTTAAATCTACACTGCGCAAAAAAATTATTCTACAACTGAAGGTGTTCTCATGGATAATTATTTTTATCAGTATTATGCATGCATATGTTATCCACTGTCAACGTTTTTCTTCATTACAGATGTTTTTTCCCAGCAGGAATAAAAAAAGATGAGATTATCAGATTTCGAATGTATTGGCTCCATTCTGAAATCACGCGAAACACACAATTTGACCCAAGAGGAATGTGCCCAAGCGGTAGTTTTGCGAGAAGAAGGGTGGACATACACAAGAATTGCAGAAAGGTTTGGAGTTTACCATACAAGTGTGTCCAGAATGTTGCAGCGATTCAGGGAGACAGGTATGAATGTCCGAAGACCAGGACAGGGTAGACCACGGGTAACAACTGCCATTCAAGAACGTTACTTGAGAGTTTCTTCGTTGAGACAACGGTTTGCAACTGCTCGCCTCCTTCAAAATCAGTTTGGGCAAACTCATGGGGTGCAAATTAGCACTCAGACAATAAGAAATCGCCTCAGGGAATATGATTTAAGGCCTCGTGTCCAGCAAGAAGTCCAGATCTCAATCCGATTGAGCAGCTTTGGGACAACCTCAATAGAAGGCTGAGAAGTTCAGAAAATCATCCAGCTACTCTTAATGACTTAGGAATCCAACTCAGAGAAACCTGGGAAGGATTAGATCAGAACATTTCAAGATCACTCATTTTGAGTATGAACCGTCGTTGCCGTGCTCTAATTAACGCAAGGGGTGGAAATACCAAGTATTAAATCACTTGTCAGCATTCCAGTATTTTGAAAATTGTTTATTTCTCTTCTTTCACATAGGATTCGGTGGAATCCTGAATTTTTCTTCCATTTAATGTGTCTTGATTCGTTCAAAACCTTCCCGAGAGAACATAAAAAATAAGTTATAAAGTCAATGTAGAGTTAACTTTCATTACCTACGAATTTGGGACACCCTGTACATTGTACTGTCTGAAATGCGAAAACCAACTTCATGTTCTTCAAATTGAAATATACAATAAAACATCAATGTCTTAATCTGGCATAAAAAAAATGCTGTAGCTCATAGGATAGACTGTATCATAAGGAATGGAAAGATTTCAGTCAGAAAAAACAGGCATGATGAAGATATTATCCGATGAGCAGCAAGAACAGCAATCGTAGTGTAAATAATCGAGGATCCTGGTATATCCTTAATTCGGGTTTTGCTCTGGGGGAATAGGATACCAGTAGTGAATACTAGAATGCTATCAGGTTAAGAGGCTTAACCTCACTTCGAAGGGATTAGGAAACATGTTTGTGTGATCTTCTCTGTCGAGTGGATTCTTTCTAAGGCATGTGAACATTTGAAAGAAGACGAAATTAGCTTTTGAACAAGTAGATAGGAGTTCATGAGATAAACAGATTCAAGTGCTTTGAAAATACCTAGTTTGTATACGTTTAGAGTTATTAACCATTCTTCTAGATAGGTCTATTTTGTCTATGATAGCTAGAATTTGTAAACTGCTATAGGAATTAGTTGTTATACAGCCTTGCTCCTCTTAGGTTGTGATTTCATTATGAGATTTTCAGATAATATTCAATTTCTGAAATTTTTACATTTCACAATTTTTGGAAAAAATTTCCTGAAGAAATATGAAAAAGCAGTTGCTGAGACGTCTTGATACGTTCTTTCTTGTCTGCACAGTTATTCATTGGTGGCATTGGAAAATATATATCATGGGCAACTATAACAGTAATTTATAAATGACAGGTCCTGAGTATCCCCTTCCACAACACCGAATTCAATCAAGAATTTTCCTTCCACATGTTTAAATAGTGAAGTTCACAAGAAATACCCATAAAATTCGAACACTATCGTTGTAATGAATAATCGAAAAGGCGGTGTTCCATGCTGATATAAATTTTCCTTTATTATTGGCGCACCAACAATATCCCCGTTATTAAAATGTGATTTATCGATTGAATCACGAAGTTCTCTTCCTGTTTCTACCAATAATTTCTGTTGAATTATTACGGAAATTTCGATGAATTTTTGTTGATTCTTCTCTTGTATTGGAAGTTCTGAGAAAGTTGGAACCTCGAACATTCCATTGATTTCAATGCCAGGGTATCAACCCTCTTTGTGAGGCATTTTTCTGTCGATATTCTACGAATGTATTGACTCATTGGCCTAATTACTGAAATATTGATGAATGCTTTCAGAAATAGTAATCGCCACTCAACTTTAAATGTTAACAGTCAAAAGGAGCTGTCATAAGATATGAATCACACATTCCATTTTGATTATATAACTTTCAACATGGTATCAACTGAAAATAATCTCAATCACGTTAGGAATGGATGTGTCAGTGCTTAGATTAGTCAGAAAACTTTACCGACGCATTCACCATTTTGTCACAATGACCTCATTGTATTGTAAAGGGTGTATTTTTTAGAGCTATAGAACTTTAAATTGCAATAAAACATCGATGGATTATTCGATTGACATGAGTTTTATTTATCCGCAAGATAATCTTGTGGCATTACATTTTGAATATGATTTCTGGCATATGACCGCCACGGCTGGCTCGGATGTAGTCCAATCTGGACGTCCAATTTTCGATGACTTTTTCCAGCATTTGTGGCCGTTTATCGGCAATAACACGGCGAATGTTATCTTCCAAATGGTCAAGGGTTTGTGGCTTATCCGCATAGACCGATGACTCTACATAGCCCCACAGAAAGTAGTTTAGCGGTGTTAAATCACAAGATCTTGGAGGCCAATTCAGATCCAAAACGTGGAATTAGGCGGTCACCAAACGTGTTTTTCAATGAATCGATTGTGGCACGAGCTGTGTGACATGTTGCGCCGTCTTGTTGGAACCACAGCTCCTGGACATCATGGTTGTTCAATTCAGGAATGAAAAATTTAATAATCATGGCTCTATACCGATCACCTTTGACTGTAACGTTCTGGCCATCATCGTTTTTGAAGAAGTACTGACCAATGATTCCACCTGCCTATAAAGCGCACCAAACAGTCAGTTTTTCTGGATGTAACGGTGTTTCGACATACACTTGAGGATTAGCTTCACTTCGAATGTGGCAGTTTTGTTCGTTGACGTAGCCATTCAACCAGAAGTGCGCTTCATCGCTAAACAAAATAAAATGGAGGTAATGCGCGATACGTATTCCGCACAGAACCATTATTTTCGAAATAAAATTGCACTATTTGCAAGCGTTGTTCAAGCGTGAGTCTATTCATGATGAATTGCCGAACCAAACTGAGAATAAATCACTTGACAGCTGTTAAATCGGTCGCCATCTTGAACAGTAATGCCAACTTAAAGTTATATACCTCGAAAAAAAAACACCCGTTATTAGACATTCTCTTAATACTTTTAATATTATAATTGTCTATACAATGTTCATCATGAAGGGTTTCTGCGATTTTCATTCCTCATGGGATTGTAGTGAAATGCGATTTATTCGCTAGTGCATAATAATTAAAATGATAACTTCAATAAAACCAGACCTATATAAATTCTTGATGGAACTGCTCAGATTATTGAACCAACCATTAGTAACACACAGACGCTGAACTGCTCAACTGCTGTTAATGTTTCTTGGATTTCGTGACCCGTTTATGGGATAATATATAAGCGTTTATTCATGAGCGACACACGGACTGGAAAAATCAAACATTTATACGACCTTTTTTTTATACATTTATATTACATGCTATAAAAACCGGCTCTAACCCAGAATACAAAAGCTGCCTCGAAAAACATGTAATTTCGAGCTGATATATGGAACATGAGCAGCGATTGGACGTGGATCTAGTGACCCGAAATGGACTCATGATGGGGTCCTTTTTTAGGCTGAAGGTATTTTCACCTGCGAAATACTTGGATGTTATCGAGGAGTTGTATTTTTTGGAGCTTTTTATCCGGTTCACTGAGATCGGGACAGCGTCATGGCAGCTTGAAGGGTGAATCAATAAGAACGGAAGATTTTGACTGTCATAATGATATGTTGATCAAGTCCTGACAGATTGATAGCTGATATGAGGGAGTTTGAATAATGTTTTGTGTATTTTAATATACACTGCGCAAAAGAATTAACGCACATTATGGAAATCTCAAATTTATTCTACAACTGAAGGTGTTCTCAATGATAATTATTTTTATCAGAATAATGCATGCATATGTTATCCACTTTCAACTTTTTTCTTCAATACAGATGTTTTTTCCCAGCAGGAATAAAAAAAGATGAGATTATCAGATTTTGAATGTATTGGCTCCATTCTGAAATCAGTTGTTCTCGATCAATTCTAGTGATCAATAGTTTTTCTTTCGTTTGATTTTCTACACTTGATCGCTATGCAACGCGAAACACGCAATTTGACCCAAGAGGAATGTGCCCAAGCGGTAGTTTTGCGAGAAGAAGGGTGGACATACACAACAATTGCAGAAAGGTTTGGAGTTTCCCATACAAGTGTGCCCAGAATGTTGCAGCGATTCAGGGAGACAGGTATAAATGTCCGAAGACCAGGACAGGGTAGACCACGGGTAACAACTGCCATTCAAGAACGTTACTTGAGAGTTTC
Source organism: Harmonia axyridis (assembly GCF_914767665.1). Taxonomy (NCBI): domain Eukaryota; kingdom Metazoa; phylum Arthropoda; class Insecta; order Coleoptera; family Coccinellidae; genus Harmonia; species Harmonia axyridis. Next base: position 724,198 of record NC_059502.1, read on the forward strand.
TTCGTTGAGGCAACGGTTTGCAACCGCTCGCCTCCTTCAAAATCAGCTTGAGCAAACTCATGGGGTGCAAATTAGCACTCAGACAATGACAATAAGAAATCGCCTTAGAGAATATGATTTAAGGCCTCGTGTCGCGGCAAGAGGCCCAGCTCTTACCCCAGCCCATCGAAGGGCGCGTTTGGATTTTGCGAGAGAGCATATCCATTGGGAAGAGGCTGATTCAAAATATTATAACAATAATGAAATAGTTGATGTAATAGAGAGAATTAGATTGATTTGAGAACAAGACAAAAAGAGATAGTAGGGAGAATGATGAACCAAGAAAGATAGGTGGAAGAATCAAATGTCAAGAGAAATAGACAAACTCAAGCTGACAGAGAACCGACATTTTTGAAGGCACAAAATTGATGGGGCTCCCTTAGCCAAACCTTAACGAAGATTGCAAAAGTTAATCATACGGAATAATAAATCAAAATCATCTATTCTGCACGCAATCGTAGACGGCTAGAATTTCGTGAAACAGACATAACGCCGATATCTCGAAATTGGCGTTGGAGCATAATCGTGGAAATCGCGGCACCATTCGCCATTAAAACCCAGAATTAGCCCAAAGCGACAGTCTGAATTTCACACAGAAATGATTAGTGCTACCTCAATTAAGTTCGAAAAGGCTCCACTTGAACATCAAGTGTCTCCATTTGCCTACAGGCCCTGCAATTTAGCCATTATGCTAACGAACGACGTCTATGTTTCCCCCCAAAGCCTGAAAAAACGAGTGATGTATACAGGGTGGGCCAGGCTCGATGGTAGCCTAGACTTTTGCGAAGAATAAAAGGTACGATTTTATTGAAAAATTGGTTTCTTGGGTAGGAACCACTGTCCTATCGTTCTAAAATATTTTCAGTACTGCGGTGTTGCCGCTTATATCAACAAGTACTAACAACTTTGATATCTCAAATAAAACACCCTGTATAACAGGCCAATTGAAAATTCTCCGATCTACCATAGTGAAACACATTTTTTCAGCAAAATTAGATTTTATTATTCAACATAGTTGCCTTCGAGGGCGATACAGCGATTATAGCGATCTTCCAACTTTTCTATACCATTTTTGTAGTACGATTTGTCTTTCGCTTCAAAATAAGCCTCAGTTTCGGCGATCACTTCTTCATCGGCGCTGAATTTCTTTCCAGCGAGCATTCTTTTGAGGTTTGAGAACAGGAAAAAGTCGCTGGGGGCAGATCTGGAGAATACAGTGGATGCAAGAGCAATTCGAAGCCCAATTCATGCAATTTTGCCATTGTTTTCTCATATTTGTGACACGGCGCATTGTCTTGATGAAACAGCACCTTTTTTTCTTCAAATGAGGCCGTTTTTTAACGAGTTCATTCTTTAAATGATCCATTAACGCTATCTAATAAACGCTGTTGATGGTCTGGCCCTTTCGGAGGAAATCAATGAATATTATACCTAGCGCATCCCAGAATTCTGATGTCATAACCTTCCAGCTGACTGTTGTGTTTTCCTCGCTTTGGATACGGTTCATAGTGTGCAATCCACCCAGCTGACTGTCGATTGAGCTTCGGAGTGAAATGATGGAGCCATGTTTCATCCATTGTCACATATCGACGCAATAATTCAGGTTTATTGCACTTAAACAGCTTCAAACACTGCTCAGAATCATTAACACGTTGTTGCTTTTGATCGATTGTGAGTTCGCTCGGCACCCATTTTGCACACAGCTTTCTCATGTACAAATATTCGTGAATGATATGATGTACACGTTCAGATGATATCATCACAATGTCTGCTATCTCGATCAACTTCACTTTACGGTCATTCAAAATTATTTTGTGAACTTTTTTGATTTTTTTTGTCGGTGACATCCTCTCTTGGGCGTTCACTACCTTCGCCGTCTTGGGTGCTCATTTCACCAGGTTTAAACTTAGCATACCAATCAATGATGGTTGATTTTCCTGGTGCAGACCCCGGAAACTCTTCATCAAGCCAAGATTTTGCTTCACCTATATTTTTTCCCTTCGAAAAGCAATATTTTATAAGCACTAGAAATTCTTTTTTTCCATCTTTTTTCAAATAACAAGAGTAGCTACACTCACAACGCAATATCTCACAAACTAATGGTCGGACCGCTGTCAAATTTAGACACGTATCGTTTGAAAGTTGGTACTAACTAAAAATCATATGGATTTAATACTAGCACCGCCATCTGTGCTTCAGACCGGGGACTTTTCAACTGGCCTAATATCTCCCCACAAAGCAGCGTGAAAAAATTGAAATTTCCAATTCAATTAACAATCACGTCTGTCAAGTCGCTCCTAAATACTCCGGTGGTGGAACAAAGTGCTGCTTTCGTGTTTGGAATTACACGGTAGCAGACCGGGCGATATCTGCAGATCTAGTGGTCGTCGAGTGGCACATGCGAGTGTGGTTTTGTAGAAGGAACTGGCGTAGAACGAGGCCAGAATGTTGCAATTAATTGGGCATTAAGGCAGGCGGCAGTGAGAAGATTGATAACTCAAATCGGCTTGTAATTTTATTAAACGATGTCGGTATATCCAGAGGGGAGGTTAAAGCCTGAAAAATTATGTGGAATAGAGCGATTATTGAAAGGATTTTTACAGTTATGGAGCTCTTTGAATTTTTATGTTTAATATTACGGGATATTTCTACTGGTGAACTCTTACCTCATAATACTGCTTTATCCATATCTTGATCCGCATGTATCACCCCTTTGTTCATGACATATGTCAAACAGAATTGTCATCCGAAACGCCAAACGACATACACCGCGCAAAAAAATTAACGCACATTCTGAAAATCTCAATTTTAATGAAAGTTAACTCTACATTGACTTTATAACTTATTTTTTATGTTCTCTCGGGAAGGTTTTGAATGAAACAAGACACATTGAATGGAAGAAAAATTCAGGATTTCACCGAATCTTATGTGAAAGAGGAGAAATAAACAATTTTCAAAATACTGGAATGCTGATATGTGATTTAATACTTGGTATTTCCACCCCTTGCGTTAATTTCAGCTCGGCAACGACTGTTCATACTCAAAATGAGTGATCTTAAAATGTTCTGATCTAATCCTTCCTAGATTTCTCTGAGTTGGATTCCTAAGTCATTAAGAGTAGCTGTATGATTTTCTGAACTTCTCAGCCTTCTATTGAGGTTCTCCCAAACCTGCTCAATCGGATTGAGATCTGGACTTCTTGCTGGCCATTCCATTCGAGAGACTTCAACCTCTTCGAGGTACTCCTGAACGATGCGCGCACGATGGGTCTGGCATTATCATCCATAAAAATGAAATTTTTTAGCGATCGAGTGTAGAAAATCAAACGAAAGAAGAACTATTGATTACTAGAATTGATCGAGAAAAACTGATTTCAGAATGGAGCCAATACATTCAAAATCTGATAATCTCATCTTTTTTTATTCCTGCTGGGAAAAAACATCTGTATTGAAGAAAAACGTATAAAGTGGATAACATATGCATGCATAATTCTGATGAAAATAATTATTAATGAGAACACATTCAGTTGTAGAATAAATTTGAGATTTCCATAATGTGCGTTAATTTTTTTGCGCAGTGTATTTTTTGCAAGGTATAGAAGATTTGGGGCTAATTTTTCGATTTAAAAATTTTCGGACAAGTGTGAAATTAGGTTGATGAAGGATTGTACATTCTGACACCGCTAATCAAGAGGTAGATCTCACAGTCCATGAGATTTTGGAACTCGAAATTTTGAAAAAAAAAACCGTAAATATCGAATATCTACACAATAATCATTATATATCCTGAAATATTAGTCATAGCCTCCTCAAACAACGTTTTTATAGATCGAGCTGTGATCTGAAACATATTGAGGTTTCAAGTCCGTATCTTACTGCAATGAGAGCTCGCAGCCTCGAGAATATAATCAAAATTTTTTTGAAAATTCCAGCTCAGAACCTATAATTACTGAAATAATCTATAGAGCAGGCAAACAGTCAGTACGTCCAGGGCCCCCGCAAGGGCCATCAACGCCCGCGTGCCGAAAATATTTTGGCGCCCCTTAAAGGGGGGAAGTGGAGAAAAACGTCGCAGGATATAATCGGCAAAAAATGTTTCAGTTTTTGTTAGGAATTTATTTGTAGAAGGGTTAAAAAAACTATCAGCAACCTTTATTGGATGCTTCAAGAACTTTATGCTGTCAGTTGTTGCATAATACATTTTTAAAATTTTTCATTATTTTATTCAAGCATTCGATCAAAACCGCATTTTATTTTAATTTTGTAATGAAACTGCAGAGTTTTCAAAACCTGAGCTTTATTCTTCTTTAATCTATTCATAAATATACATATAAACCAAACAATAAACAAATAACAAATAAAATATTCAATTAAAGGATAAAATTGAATGGATGTTTTTCTAGATTTGGCTGCTGCGAATTCTTTTATTATATCATCAAAATCAATTTTATCGAGTATCTCTTGCTCTATAGCTAAGATGGCCAAACCAGATAATCTTTCTTGTGACAATCGTCGAAAGTTTCTCTTGTAGTCGTAGTTGTTAGGATGGCCGACTCTACAGAGGCTAGATTTTCAATACTTGTTAATGTCGATGGTTCACATGTTGCAGAAGATGGCGATGGCGCCGCTTTAGAAACTGTTATTTCTTCTCCCTCTATCGTTTCAGTATTAGAACATACTCCCAGCCATCTTCTCCCTTTGTTGAAGTCTAGCTTTTTTTTGCTGTCGAAATTTTGCACCAGAAGGTCGTTTTCTCTTGTATGGCTCCTAGAATTTAAGAAAAACTTGATCCAAAATTGGTAAGGACATTCACCCATGATTTACTTTGCGCCATCTCTTTGAGAATAACCCGTATGTTTTCATTTTTATGAATTTAAACCTTAAATCCGAGCCTTTAAACCTAAACGGAGTTAATATTAATAATAAGTTAAGACCGATCTGAAGCACATACCCTGATCCTGTTATAATAATTAATTTTTGGCAAAGGTGAAATATAATTTTTTTAGAATGTCAAACGGCTACGAACATCAAATAAATAATACAGATCCAGGGTGCATATTAAAAAAAAAAATTAAGTATAATATGATGGTGGCCCCAGGTAACAAATTCAAAATATCAAAGTCGATTCAATTTTTTCACGATTACAAACAATACTTCCCTATTTGAAGCAAATAAAAATAATATTATAGTATATAGGTATGGGCTAATTTAGGATGTGCACCATTTTAAACAGAAAAAAAATATCGAATTTTATAGACTAATAGAAATGCTAATACTGTATGTGGATAGGTACTTACCATTTCATAAAATTTAATTGAATCACAACAAGAAACAGTAAAACAAACCACAATTACACAAAATACAAATCTTTTTAATTATCTGAGTATTTTAATTTTTTGCGTCTTGACCTCAACCCCTAAACGTTTCGAAACAAAATAACTATTCTTTGGATAGGTTTCTGCTGTTATAGCATAGCAAGCAGATTTTGGTAGTTTCAGAAATTCTCTGTAACCTGTAGTATTTTTCCTACAGATGGTGGCGAAAGTTTCAGTAATTCCCCTGGCTTAAAGCTATTGCTTCGGTATTTATGATTGTTTATGTGTACCATATGCGTTTTAGTGAAGATCGAAGAAATGGTGCCCGCCGTCCGGTGCAGGTGGTCCATAAAAAAATCCCGTACCGACAAAGGGATGATTTTTTATGATTTGTTTACTCGAAAAGAATCGTATAATTGCAATCTGTGGCCGAGGTTATTTTATGGGGATTGCGACGTTCGGGTTCGGGAACTTGTTTGGATGTGTGAAAGATGTCTTTGCACGTTGAAAATTGTTGAAAAAATAAAAAAAAAACTTTTTCAAAAACCATTGGTCTTTCGGTTTTTCATGCGGTCTATAAGAGATTTTGGCGCCCCTTCAGAGTGGCGCCCGCGTGCGGTGCACGCGTTGAACGCGCGGTTGCGGGGGCCCTGAGTACGTCCTAAATAAAAGTGTGTTTATCTACTTTCGAAACAACAAAATATATAACCCTTTCCAGACTTCTCCTATCTGAGTAATCAACAATTCGAAAAAATAACAAATAACAATACAACCTTTCTCCAACATGTTCATTCAGATGGGGGATAAGCTATACGGTATTTAGTAGCAATTTCCGCATTACCGTATACAGCAACATCCCATTCATCAAGCACAGCGTAGGCAGCAAACGCGTATAAAACACACCGCACCCCAGCTCGTTCGTAGCGTATGGAATTCATCGCCAGAAGGAGCACGAGAACAGAACAGAAAGGCGGAAAAGTCCCTATACGAGTCGTAACTGTACCTACATTAACCGTGAAATGCAAATCATTCTCCAGGCCCTTCTGCTACTTTGGCGATAAGCGCCCTCCCGTTATTATTTCTCCTTCATCGAGAGGCAAGAGAGGCATACCGGCAATATGCGAAGACCGCATTGGAAAGGGGTTGTTGAAGTAGCAATCGAGAGGGGGAGGTTAGGACCGATCCGGAATACGGAACGAGCACAGCCACCTTGGCAAAAGTTTGGCTATCCGATTGAAAGCGAGGCGTTTGAAAGTGGCCGAGATCTGTTCGTGCCTAGTGAAATTCGCCACGTCGATTGAAACTGCCCTAAGCTGTTTTCTGATGACTCTTTTCGTTGTATACGGGGGTGGAATACCGATAAATGTTGTTTTATGGTTGAGAGGCTGTTGGGGGTTGATGAAAAAAATTCGATGAATGTTTTGAATAGGGTTTAAAATGATTGCTCCTAACCTTCAGGGTGTTTTGGGGATCATCGTCTTCATAAGCCTCTCATAGCCACTCCTGGACATTACCTAAAACTCTTACATTAGAAAGCAAGCTAGGTAGATTAGAAGTATGATACTTGAGTCAATAAGTCAGCATGAGAAACAATGCCTTCCTGTAATAAAAAAAATTCCCTCAGCGTAGACTATCGATTAGATGATCTAGTATTGTATCTCTATTCCAACGGAACAGATCTTATTGTATCTCAATCATTCACGCAGGCATCTGGACTAGACACTTCTCGATAGAAAAGCAATTCCCTTATCAGGAAACGTGGGAGCTGGGATGATTCCAATAAGCCTATTGGTTCCTTGCAATTTAAACTCACAATGAGGAAGGAATCTTCGGATATCTGACTTTGGTAATTCAACTTTTCTACGAGGCTTTCGTTTTTTGTAGTTATCAGTTCAATCTTTACTTCATATAGGATGTACGATTGCTTCATAAAATTTGAATTGATGATACTTAAAACTCTGAAGTTAGAAAGGAAGCTAGGTAGAGAAGAGGTCCCAAGTATACTTCAAGTAAAATACTTCAGTCAATAAGTTCTAGACTTAACTAAAAGAAACACATTTTTCCTTGAAAATTCGACTTTATTCCTCAACAGAGTCACCTTCAAAAATGATATATACGTACTTTATATTCCATAATTTTGATACGTATCTTTTGAAGCTCGGTACTAAAGTGAAAAAAGTGGTATAGCTCTGGAGATCCTAGATTAAGATTAGATTCAATTAAGGGGGTTTCGTTTCACTTCGACCTAATGGTCTATTGTGCCCCCGTCAGAGCTATTCTCTCCATAACGTGATTAACAGCTCGCTTTCCAGTTCCAAAGTTTTAATGAACTCCAATAACTGGGATGGTTTCAATGAGGCCAATTCCTCACTTTTACAAGTTTAGTGTCCAAAGCAGGTTTTGCGTTGGCAAGCGATAGCGAGGCATTCCGTCACCAGGTGATCCGGAGTTTCTTCCTCCTCCACACAGAATCTGCACTTGTCATTTTCTGTTAGACCCATTCTTATGAGGAGGTTCCAAAGGCGACAATACTCTATGAGGAATCTAGTGAGGAGGTGTAGCATATTTTTGCTAAGATCTTAATACTTCTTGAAGTGATCCAAACCAGGAAGATTCCACTAGAGTATTTTTCTTTATGTTTTTTCCTTCTCCTGAAACTCTTTCTTGTAGATACAATATCTGGGACGGTTTCTAGGAGGCAAATTCATCACATCTACAAGTTTCTTGTCCAAAGCAGATTTTGCGTGGGCTAGTGGGCGAAGCAGTCCGTCACCAGATGATCTGGAGTTTCTTCGTCCTCCCCATAGAATCTGCACTCGTCATTTTCTGTTTGACCCATTCTCATGAGGTGTTTCCTAAAGTGATAATGCCCTGTGAGGAATCCAGTGAGGAGGTCTAGCATATTAAATGGCCTATGAAGAATCCAGTGTAGCATATTTTTGCTAAGATCCAAATATTTCCTGGATCTCGTAGAGTCAAAGTTTAAAAAAAAATAGTAAGTCTACAAGACCAAAGCCCAAGTTTATGGAACATTTTTTCTCAAAATCATCTAAGAAATCTCACATTTTCCTTTGTACCTCAAATTTAGGAACACCCTGTACATTGGCCTACAAAAAACACTGGATAAAAACACCAAAACTCCAAAAAGAAACCAGTAGACATTCCAACGAGGAATATCTAGCCGCAAGATCGATCCAAGTGCGGATCTAGGGAAGCGTTCCAACCGTGCGAAGGCGTAATGCATCATAGTTCTCCGTTCAGACGCTCAACGTGAATTTATCGCATCATCCGCATCGAAATACTTCGAGGAGTCGATTTATTTCGGCAATAATTTCTTGGCCTCGTCTCTAATATAATAAATCGACGGGGTGAAGTCGGAATTGCTTGTCACGACAGAATCGTACTATTAATTCGGTCAGGGGAAGGCAGGGTTGAAGGAAACGGGAAAACCGGCGAAGAAACCTTTCGGAAAAACATTCCAAACTAGGAGAATTATCGAGGAAAACCTGGGATTTGAAGCTGCCTTTCTTTTTCAGATCAGACGGTATTCTGTATAAATTGGTAGAGCTAGGGTCGTGGTTTGAGCGGTGTTCCCCAAGGTTCTATGCTAGGACCCTCATTGTTTCTTCCATATACCACGTCACACAATTAGGTGCACAGTTAGCATTTCCAGAATTAGGCAAGAATAACAAGGTCCTTTCAATCTGGGTTTCCGGCCACTCGGGAATAAGAGGAGATGAAGAGGCCAAAACACTTGCTAGAAAAGGAGCACAAACACCTTTAATCGGCTCGGAACCTTTTTGTAGCGTAGAAAAATGTACATACAAGAAAGAGTTTCAGGAGAAGGAAGAAACCTAAAGAGAAACACTCTGGCGGAATGATCCTGGTTTGGATCACTCCAAAAAGTTTCTTCGAAATTTTGAATCTGCGAGATCCAAGAAGTATCTGAATCTTATTATAAATATGCTAAACCTCCTCACTGGATTCCTCACAGTGCATTGTCGCCTTAGAAAACACCTCATGAGAATGGTTCTAACAGAAAATGACGAGTGCTGATTCTGCAAAACCTGCTTTGGACACGAAACTTGTAAAAGTGAGGAATTGGTCTCAGATATTGGAGTTCATTAGAACTCTGAAACTGGAAGGCGAGCTGTAAATCACCTTATGGAGAGAATAGCTCTGACGCAGGCACAATAGACCATAAGGTCGAAGTGAAACGAAACCTCCTCCATTGAATCTAATCTAAATCTAGCATCTTCAGAGCCATACCACTTTTTCTCACTTAAGTACCTAGCTTCGAAAGATAGATATCAACATTTTGGAATATAAAGTACATATATCACTTTTAAAGGTGACTCTGTTGAGGAATAAAGTCGAATTTTTAAGGAAAAATGTGTTTTTTTTTGTTAGGTCTAGAGCTTATTGACTGAAGTGTCATACTTGAAGTATACTTAGGACATCTTCTCTACCTAGCTTCCTTTCTAACGTAAGAGTTTTGAGTATTATCAATTCAAATTTTATGAAGCAATCGTACATCCTATGTGAAGTAAAGATGGAACTGATAACTACAAGAAACGAAAGCCTCGTAGAAAAGTTGAATTACCAAAGTCAGATACCCGAAGATTCCTTCCTCATTGTGAGTTCAAATGGCAAGGAACCAATAGGCTTATTGGAATCATCCCAGCTCCCACGTTTCCTAATAAGGGAATTGCTTTTCTATCGAGAAGTGTCTAGTCCAGATGCCTGCGTGAATGATTGAGATACAATAAGATCTGTTCCGTTGGAATAGAGATACAATACTAGATCATCTAATCGATAGTCTACGCTGAGAGAATTTTTTTTATTACAGGAAGGCATTGTTTCTCATGCTGACGTACTCGCTTCTATGGATTCCTATCAACTCAAGTTGAAAAAGCAATGAAGAAATGCCTTTCACGTCGATATTGAACTAGATATTTTTATTCTCTATAAATAGAGTAGTAATCATAACCTACTTTTGATTTATTGCCAGGTTTTCATAATTTATTCATTTGACGTCCATTCCTCTAGAATTTTCCGACAAGTTGATCTGTTGGAATGATCTCATAAGGAATTTAATAAGAATTAAGCTGAAAATGTCCGATTACAAACGGAACTTTTTTTACTCGAGAAATTGAAACGTTCGGATAGCCTTCCAAATTGACCTTTAAGGAGTAAGTAGAAAATTCAATTTATGGAAACTGAGTCTTCGAAGATATTCGGTAAAACGTTGGAACTGTTCTAATTTACGATCCAATTACATCTTTATACCTACGCAGAATGAATTTCAAACTGTAGAACAACTTTCGAGGGCTCAGGGAGTTTTGCAATTAGCAGAAGCCTATTCGAAACAAGAAAGAGAAAAAGTTGAGTACATACTTGAGGATTACTCTGGAAACACAAGATTTTTTCTGGTGTTACGGATATATACGTTTTCATTTGTCGTGTGGTTTTTGAGATGAAAAACTTACCATAGGGATTCAAAAAATTGATTCATATGCATTAAATTCAGTACAAGGTAGATTGAAACTATAGTTCATTATTTACATTTTTCGTGAGTAAAGTTCGATGCTAAGGGGCGGATACACTTCAGCGTGTTCATCCAGGAATGTCTGTGTGAGGAGAAATTCCATTAACCTGGGTAGAGAGATGAGAATTCAATATCTGGAGGAACACTAAATAACCTACATAATTGATGAGAAAATTGGGAGGAGAAGGCTGAATTTTACCAGTCCATGCATGATTCATGTGAACTCTGACTAACTGACAATCCGTAGAGGACCTGAATTTCAGTTTCACTCACACAATCAAGGGGTTTGCTGTGAAATGGAGATTAGAATTAGGAAAAGCTTTAAAAAGTTTGAAAAATATGAAAAATAAGCTGACATGTTTATATTTAGGGATTTTTTTTCATTCATACAAAATCTTTTCCATCTTTCTTTCTCACCAAAAATTGACGATGCATATAAAGGGTGTATTTTTTAGAGCTATAGAATTTTATTTATCCGCAAGATAATCTTGTGGCATTACATTTTAAATATGATTTCTGGCATATGACCGCCACGGCTGGCTCGGATGTAGTCCAATCTGGACGTCCAATATTCGATGACTTTTTCCAACATTTGTGGCCGTATATCGGCAATAACACGGCGAATGTTGTTTTCCAAATGGTCAAAGGTTTGTGGCTTATCCGCATAGTCCAATTTCTTTACATAGCCCCACAGAAAGTAGTCTAGCGGTGGTAAATCACAAGATCTTGGAGGCCAATTCACAGGTCCAAAACGTGAAATTAGGCGGTCACCAAACGTGTCTTTCAATAAATCGATTGTGGCACGAGTTGTGTGACATGTTGCGCCGTCTTGTTGGAACCATAGCTCCTGGACATCATGGTTGTTCAATTCAGGAATGAAAAAGTTAGTAATCATGGCTCTATACCGATCACCATTGACTGTAACGTTCTGGCCATCATTTGAAGAAGTACGGATCAATGATTCCGCTTTATGGGCTGGTCATAAAGCGCACCAAACAGTCAGTTTTTCTAGATGTAACGGTGTTTCGACATACACTTGAGGATTAGCTTCACTCCAAATGCGGCAGTTTTGTTTGTTGACGTAGCCATTCAACCAGAAGTGCGCTTCATCGCCAAACAAAATCAAATGGACGTAGTGCGCAATACGTATTCCGCACAGAACCATTATTTTCGAAATAAAATTGCACTATTTGCAAGCGTTGTTCAGGCGTGAGTCTATTCATGATGAATTGCCAAACCAAACTGAGAATAAATCACTTGACAACTGTTAAATCGGTCGCCATCTTGAACAGTAATGCCAACTTAAAGTTATATACTTCGAAAAAAAACACCCGTTATATGTGATAGCACTGGTAACCAATGTAAAGGCGTATATCTAATAGTCCCACTGATAATTCTCATAGAAACATTAAGCTGTGCATCAATTTTATGAACATGGGCACTATTGAACCAAACAGAACAGCAGTATTCAGCAGTAGAAAAAACCAAGGCCAAAGCAGCTTGCGGAGAGTGCTGGCATCAGCATCCCATGAAGAACCAGCTGACTCTTGAAGAATATTTAAAGATTAAATGTAGAATTATCATTTTGCGTGTAACGAAATTACACTTTTAATGATACATGTAGTTATTTTTTTTCAGTTCAGAATCAGTTAAAAGAATTAAATGGGAAGCAAGGAATTGAAGCAAGGTACGTCAGCTGTAAGAAAACGAACGTATTCAACCAATATTTCCAGCTGATGGGTATCAAAATCTCTTCCGTTTCGAAAAACAGCAGGCGGCGAATTATGCGCAATTCCATAAACGTAGAGAATAATTCCCAGCCTCCTTCCTCGAAGATTAATTCTCCCCGTTTTACGTTCGAGCTCAATTAAACAAGGAGGGGTATTGTGAGCTAAAAATGGGTGGCAAAAAGTTGGGAACAAAAGCCAACAGTTTAGTTATTCACTGGAAAGCAAAGCGATTCTTTCTCGACAAAGGCACGAATACATAAATTATTTAAGTTTGCATGCCTAGAGAGAGAGAATGGGTAGGGATGATAATTAAAGGGATGACGAGTTATATTGATAGGGGCCGGCTTGATTGATGCCACACGAGGAGGACTCTTATCTAGATGAGGGCCCTAACATGAGAGAAGTTTCTTTACGCTCTGTACTTGAGGATTCGTGAAAGGTTACCCTAGGCAACATTTGGAGGGGAAATTCTGACCTACCTCCTTGAAGTTTTTATTATTCAGGTTCCGAGAAATTAAAAAAATCAGTCTGTGACTGAACTCAGGAGCTCTTGGGCGTTTTTTCATTTAGACGTCAATTGCACTGTTGAAAACCACAAAACTGTTTATATTTCTATGTGGTCTCCAAGGATGTAATTGTAAATGTAACTTTTCATACAAATTGAACAGTCGAATTGAGACCCCGAATTCACCTTGGGAGATTTTAATAAAGGATGTTTTTTTTAGAGCTATAGAACTTTAAATTGCAATAAAACAACTATGGATTATTCGATTGACATGAATTTTATTTATCCGCAAGATAATCTTGTGGCATTACATTTTAAATATGATTTCTGGCATATGACCGTCACGGCTGGCTCGGATGTAGTCCAATCGGGACGTCCAATTTTCAATGACTTTTTCCAACATTTGTGGCCGTATATCGGCAATAACACGGCGAATGTTGTCTTCCAAATGGTCAAGGGTTTGTGGCTTATCCGTATTGACCAATGACTTTACATAGCCCCACAGAAAGCAGTCTAGCGGTGTTAAATCATAAGATCTTGGAGGCCAATTCACAGGACCAAAACGTGAAATTAGGCGGTCACCAAACGTGTCTTTCAATAAATCGATTGTGGCACGAGCTGTGTGACATGTTGCGCCGTCTAGTTGAAACCACAGCTCCTGGACATCATGGTTGTTCAATTCAAGAAAGAAAAAGTTAATAATCATGGCTCTATACCGATCACAATTGAATGTAACGTTCTGGCCATCATCGTTTTTGAAGAAGTACGGAGCAATGATTCCACCAGCCCATAAAGTGCACCAAACAGTAAATTTTTCTGGATGTAACGGTGTTTCGACATACACTTGAGGATTAGCTTCACTCCAAATGCGGCAGTTTTGTTTGTTGACGTAGCCATTCAACCAGAAGTGCGCTTCATCGCTAAACAAAATAAAATGTACGTAGTGCGCGATACGTTTTCCATACAGAACCATTATTTTCGAACTGAAATTGCACTATTTGGAAGCGTTGTTCAAGCATGAGTCTATTCATAATAAATTGCCAAATCAAACTGAGAATAAATCAGTTGACAGCTGTTGAATTGGTCGCCATCTTGAACAGCAATGTCAACTTAAAGTTATTTACCTCGAAAAAAACACCCTTTAATTCCACACCTATTTTCTTCTTGCAACTTCGATATTTGAAGTGACCTTTTGCAGTGAAGACCGCCTGAAAACCTTTCGAGCAGCAGACAAAGTTCTTTATAACCTTATCAGCACCTATTCAGAAATACCGCAATCCTGAATATTTCGCAAACCCGCAAAACAACCATGATAATGACCCCGTCTACGAAATTTATTCTTCCCAATAACATGTTCAAACCACGCCGATAATTCACTGGTAAAAACGTTTATCGTATGGTCTTTGATTCTATCTACAGCGAGCAAATAATAATAATTAGATATTTCGAACTGAAGTCGTGACTAACACAGAAACGTGCAGTGGTTGGATACTGAGACAAAAGACTACGAAAAACAGAAGACCAACACGCGATTGGGAATCATTAATTATAAGATGGAATACGTAATGAGTTCTCAAGATAAAAATAATTTTTCATGGGAAATTATGTGTCGAGTTTAACGTACCGAGATTGATTTATGATACGTCACGATATTCTATGGTTATTTTGGAAAACGTCATTCCATAATTAACTTACGACTCCTCATTTATTGTATATTGAATAAATCATTCGCCCACATCTTGTAAAGGGTGTTTTTTTTCGAGCTATAGAACTTTAAATTGTAATAAAACAACGATGGATTATTCCAATGACATGAATTTTATTAATCCGCAAGATAATCTTGTGACATTACATTTTAAATATGATTTCTGGCATATGACCGCCACGGCTGGCTCGGATGTAGTCCAATCTGGACGTCCAATTTTCGATGACTTTTTCCAACATTTGTGGCCGCATATCGGCAATAACACGGCGAATGTTGTCTTCCAAATGGAAGAAGTACGGACCAATGATTCCACCAGCCCATAAAGCGCACCAAACAGTCAGTTTTTCTGGATGTAACGGTGTTTCGACATACACTTAAGGATTAGCTTCACTCCAAATGCGGCAGTTTTGTTTGTTGATGTAGCCATTCAACCAGAAGTGTGCTTCATCGCTAAACAAAATAAAATGGACGTAGTGCGCGATACGTATTCCGTTACCATTATTTTCGAAATAAAATTGCACTATTTGCAAGCGTTGTTCAGGTATGAGTCTATTCGTGATCAATTGCCAAACCAAACTGAGAATAAATCTCTTGACAGCTGTTGAATCTGTCGCCATCTTGAACAGATGTGTCAACTTAAAGTTATATAGCTCGAAAAAAAACAGCCGTTATAACAAAATCAGATCAGCAGAAATTTCATGGTTATATTTTATTATTATATGTTTGAGCTCGCAACTCTCCCTGCTACGTATTCATCTATTATCTATATATCTGTCAAATTTGTGAAACGAAAAATTTTAATAATTTAAAGTGGCGTCGGTAATATCACTCAGCCTAGTAATCTAAGCATTATGCAAAATCCAATAACCGCTTCAGCATGAAGGAACTGAGAATCAGAAAAATTGAACATCGAGGTTTGAAATAATGAGGGAGAGAAATTCCAACCTTGTTCAAGAAAAAGCCTATTAAATTTGTTGAACCTCCTTCCAATCTGAATCAATTATTCATTGCCTTTTCATTCGAACAACCGATTGAACAGATTCTTCATGTATTATTCAAAAATTCCATTTCTCAGTCCCTTTTTACCTCTACTCAAGCATTGAAACAGAAAGTTACATGGAGCTGAAAATTAGAAAGTTAGTTCTTGATTGTTTTAGGAGTGGGTTTTACTCAACGCGGGAATTTTATCGAATTGTATCTGTTGCTGAGTTTGAAGGAGTGGGATATTGAGTGAACTTCCACCGAGAACATTTAGAAATATGGATATTTATTTTACCGTTCCACCCTGTAAATTATAACCGACGCATCCACCATTTTGCAACCAGCAAGTTGCACATGAATATGTAGCTCTCTTTTTTAATGTTTTATAATTTGGGGTTGCAATGAACTTGTATTTTTCCTTTTTCAATATATGCTATTATATAGGGTTTTGCAATAGAAATTATAAATTTGAAAAGGTTCTAATGTAGGGCTGGGTCATGTCCTGGTTTGGAACATTGAGTCTCTGTGCTCCGTTCAGTAATTTGCCTGTTATCGAGATTCATATTTCAATGGATTCCAGTAATCATAAAATTTTCTCCGTTGCTCATAACAGGTGTTTTTTTCGAGGTATATTACTTTAAGTTGGTATTACTGTTCAAGATGGAGACCGATTTAACAGCTGCCAAGTGATTTATTCTCAGTTTGGTTTGGCAATTCATCATTGATAGACTAACGTCTCAACAACGCTTGCAAATAGTGCAATTTCATTTCGAAAATAATGGTTCTGTGCGGAATACGTATCGCGCACTACGTCCAACTTATTATGTTTAGCGATGAAGCCCACTTCTGGTTGAATGGCTACGTCAACAAACAAAACTGCCGCATTTGGAGTGAAGATAATCCTCAAGTGTATGTCGAAACACCGTTACATCCAGAAAAACTGACTGTTTGATGCGCTTTATGGGCTGGTGGAATCATTGGTCCGTACTCCTTCAAAAACGATGATGGCCAGAACGTTACAGTCAATGGTGATCGGTATAGAGCAATGATTACTTACTTTTTCATTCCTGAATTGAACAACCATGATGTCCAGGAGCTGTGGTTCCAACAAGACGGCGCAACATGTCACACAGCTCGTGCCACAATCGATTTATTGAAAGACACGTTTGGTGACCGCCTAATTTCACGTTTTGGACCTGTGAATTGGCCTCCAAGATCTTGTGATTTAACACCGCAAGACTACTTTCTGTAGGGCTATGTAAAGTCATTGGTCTATGCGGATAAGCCACAAACCCTTGACCATTTGGAAGACAACATTCGCCGTGTTATTGCCGATATGCGGCCACAAATGTTGGAAAAAGTAATCGAAAATTGAACGTCCAGATTGGACTACATCCGAGCCAGCCGTGGCGGTCATATGCCAGAAAACATATTTAAAATGTAATGCCACAAGATTATCTTGCGGATAAATAAAATTCATGTCAATCGAATAATCCATCGTTGTTTTATTGCAATTTAAAGTTCTATATCTCTAAGAAAAAACACCCTTTATAAACAATAAAGTTATTCTCTATTCAATATAACAAAGACAAATGCTCAGGCAATCAGGTCAATGTTTCAAATTGGCCGGTAGTAAGGATTTTATGAGCGGAATTATCCAGAAACAGTAAAACTACAATAAAACCAGCTCTGAGCAGACAAACTTTTGCCAATCCCCAATTTTCCAGTGAAATCCTACAATAAAAATTCCGAGTTTCGGTAAAATAAGGCGTAATCGGTTTATCATAAAGACACGTTTCAAGTTACCGATTAAAGTAACAAATCACATCGGTTCCTTTGAAGGTTCGGAAAGCCTTTCAGCCAACAAGTTAACTACTATGCATCAGAGGAACTTTCGCAGTCGGTAACAATCAGCTCTAAATGGCGGGAATCTTCTAATTCCACCATAATTCATCGAACTATGGCTCGGCTTCGAAACTTTCCCCAATCCGAATCAATTACTCGAAATCGATTCATCGAAGTCAATAGATCGGGCAGATAGAATCTACGCGAGTTATATAAAGCATAAATCTTCATCCAAACGGAACCAAAGGGCTATTCAAATTGGGCTCATCCGTCCAGTACGGTGGAATAAGAGGCTTGGATTTATGCCGTTGACCAATTGGCTGGAACGTTGCGGTTTTTAATCTGCAACATTTTCAGGGTTCCTGCGGGATTTTATATGGGGTGAATACTTTTTGAATGAGAGTTTCGTTGACCTAATCTGGCATTATTCATTTTTCTATTCATAATGGAGAGGAAGTTTTCTTTGTATGTTGCTTGAGCTGATTAGAAGCATTCATTACCTGTTATTTAATTTCGTTGTTACAAAATGGCGAATGCGCCATAAGCATTGTTGATAATTGTGAAAAATCATAGAAGCGGTGATGTTTTATGAGTTAGGAGCTTTTAAGCTTCAATTTCACACTTGAAGAACGCATTTATACTATATAAGGCCGCAATTGATGAGCGCCAAGGAGCTACACATCAGTGCTTTTCCCATTTTGTTTCGAAATTCTTCTTGAATGATTTATGTTCCTGAAGAAATTGTGCAAGGGGGTTAAAATTGTTATTTTCAAATTGACGCAAAATTTAAACTCGATTGGATCTCTTGTCACTGAAATCTTAGATTTTTTTGTGTAGCTCCGATGACGTTATTAACACAAAATTTTTTTACGAAGCTTAATATGGTTATTATCTGTTGAGGTTTTTTAATTTTGATATGAAAAAACAAGTAGGATGGACAGGTTTTTCAAAAATCTTTCTTGGATTTTCTGAGCCAAAAATGCGACAATTCTTCTCATTAACGTATCTTGCTAGATGAAAATGGGGCCCCTTAACTGAAGATGATGTTTCGATAAAACCCAGATCATTTTGATGCATTTCAAGAACCCAAACAGCAAAGATACGACGCTGTTGGTGATCGACCAGCTTGAGTACTTGTTTTAACTGAACTTAAGCCTTAAGACCTTAGTCTTCATGTAAAATACAGCGAAATGTCATTGGAAGAATGTCTAATTCACAAGGTCGATGATGAATCGATGAACCTGGGTTTTCCTGAAAACTACAATCTACATTTTCAATTGTTCTTGAGCTACGCTCAGGATTTAGATTCTTCTCATCACTAATTTGTACCAACAGCTCCAATTTTTTCACCAGTTTCACTGTTATTGCCGGTTGAGTAGGTGCTCCAACAGTGCTTTAGTTATTATACTGCTAAATTTTCACCATTCTTGTAGTTAATTTCAAAAATTTAAATGCGTGATGCATGCATAGTTCCATTTTTAGTGAAGAAGTAGTTTCTACTTGTCAAATGTCAATAAATGACAGCTGTCCAGAAAGCGGTCTATTCAAAATGAAACCTTTCATTGGAAAACCATGTACCGGGTTTTTCACCATAATTTGACCCTCCCTCTAACTTTTTTACTAAAAGAGGTATAAAAAAATGTTTTCTACAAAAGTTTCACGAAATCGACTGGTGTTTTTTAAAATGATCTCACAAAACGAAATATATATAGAGTGGGCAACATATTAATATCAACTTCATTTTTTCAAATGAAACACTCTGTATATTTTTCTATATTTGACTAGCTCTTTTTCCCCTGATTTCAAATATATAACGTATGTTTGGCCTATCTCTATTATTCTGAGTACCACGGAGTTTCAAATTTTAAGAACAACCTGACATGCTCAGTAATCAATTTTCAAGTGGTAGGCTGCGATAACTCAAAGTGCTCTTTTTTGAGTTATCTCATTGGCAACGATATGACATATAGTCATATTACCAACGAGATAACTCAAAAAAGAGCATTTTGAGTTATCGCAGCCTACCATTTGAAAACTGATTACTTAGCTTGCCAGGTGGTTCTTAAAATTTGAAACTCTGTGGTACTCAGAATAAGAGAAAAAGGCCGAACATATGTTATATATTTGAAATCAGGGAAAAGAGCTAGTCAAATATAGAAAAATATACAGGGTGCTCCATTTGAAAAAATGAAGATGCTATCAATATGTTGCCCACTCTGTATATATTTCGTCTTGTGAAATCATTCTGAAAAACACTAGTAGATTTCGTGAAACTTTTGTAAAAAACATTTTTTTGTACCTCTTCTAGTAACAAAGTTAAAGGGGGGGTCAAATTATGATGAAAAACCCGGTACATACAAGTGCTTTTTTTATTTCGATCGAATTATCAGAAAGAAAAAATGTCAAACGATCATATTTCTGGAACAATGACAGCTTATGACATTTCTACCGTTTAAAATATGAAAATCATATGAATTTTCAAAATCATATCACAGTCAAATTAATTATCTATCTCTATTCCATAAATTGCCAAAGGCGGCATCAGTCTCGACTATATTGAACAACAGCAATCCGGGCATTTCCGATACCATCATAGATCAAACAGTCCAAATGAAATCCAAATACCGGAAATCCGGGTTGGCGTACAATGAAAACACGGCCGACTCGAACCCTGCCGAGTAATGACCTGAAAACTGCTGAATCAATCGCCGAGAACAATGTCGTATTCACAAACAGAAGTAAATCTGATAACAAAGTTCAGAAGTTCGACGTTCGGTGTTTTTCGAGGCAGAGTTGGCGAAAATTTCGCATTTATCATTCGAACTTGAAAGGGATTTAATTGTCTGTACGTGATATAAAAGGGACTTGAACAATAGGCATGTGAAAGAGAGTAAATAGCTTCCCATTTGGAGCCTAACAACAATTCAATACTTGATGCAAGATTTCATGTTGATCGCCTTCGCAGAACCATAAAAAATTCAAGAAGAAAAAAGGAATAAAGTGCTCAATATTTCTGCAACAACAGATGAAACTCGGTTGAAATAATTATCTATTAATTAATATTATCTGAAAAGAAAATAGACACCATAACCTTACTTTAAATGCCGAGTTGCAAAATGGCGAATGTGCCCCACTTCAAAATGTTGGTCATTGCAGCAACACAGCCATTTTAATTTCATCTTCTCAATCATTTTGATTCTGATGAAATGAAAGAATCTGTTATGTACTTTACATCGTAAAACTTGTTAACTGAATGCTTCTGTTAGGAAGAAATTTATTTAATTGTATATGCTTATGAAGGTTTTTCCAATAAGAGGTTTTATTCTGAATAGTATGGGCAGCTGTCAGTTTTGAAGCTATAATTTTTTGAAATTTGACAAGTGAAACTACGCCATTACTAAAAACGGAATGATACACGCTTTAATAACGCATTGAAATTGTTAAAATTCACCATAATAATGGTGAAAATTTTGCAGTCATAGTTCGAAGAACTAAAGCACTTTTGGGTCGTCGTGAAGCACCTTCTCGAACGACAATAGTGAAACTGAATACAATTCGAGCTGATGGGACAAGTTAGAAATGTCAAGAATCGAAACCGTGTGCGTCGCTCAAGAATACCTTAGAATATAGTTTCTGTAGCACGTAGTGTTGACTAAAATAAAACCCAGGTTTGTCTATTTCTCGTCAATTATGGGAATGCGGCATCCCACTTCCCTTATACACCGCATTTTGCGTATTTGCTCTTATTGGAAAACTCTTTATATCTCGAAGTTTCATACATGGACTGATTTTGTTCTTTCTTTATAACGGGTATTTTTTTTCGAGGTATATAACTTTAAGTTGACATTACTATTCAAGATGGCGACCAATTTGACAGGTGTCAAATGATTTATTCTCAGTTTGGTTTGGCAATTCATCATGAATAGAAACACCGTTACATCCAGAAAAACTGACTGTTTGGTGCGCTTCATGGACTACATCCGAGCCAGCCGTGGCGGTCATATGCCAGAAATCATATTTAAAATGTAATGCCACAAGATTATCTTGCGGATAAATGAAATTCATGTCAATCGAATAATCCATCGTTGTTTTATTGCAATTTAAAGTTCTAAGCTCTACAAAATACCCTTTACTTGAGATGCATTAACATAAGATGATTTGGTCGAATTCATGTCGAGCAGGAGGTGGTATAGTATCAAACTAATAGGGGTTGTTAAACTTATTATCAATAAATAAATACCGTTATATTTCATAAAACTTCTTTGGAATTTTGATCGATTACTACATTCGACTAGTTCTTGCCTCATTTCATTGTAAAACATCATATCATTTTTGGTCTTGTATTCTTATGTCACAGAGAATAAAACAATCATTCGAATGCTATCTCTCAAAAGATCCCAGATGTGACGTTATATGATTGAAGTGAATTGTGCGCCTACTACACCAAAGAATGTATTCATTCATGCATATCAAAACGTCAGCAGTTCTTGAAATTTCATGAATATATTCGCCTTCGTTTCAAGATATCGCTAGTAGATGTCGGTAAAGGATCGATAATGCAGATTTTGGAGTAATACCTCCAAGCCGTTGCTCCCTTACATAAATATGCTGTGCTCGTAGAAAAGGGTTATTCCAAATAAAAGAACATTATGTTTCTTTTATTGATATTCTACTCGTCCTGGAAGTGGATTGAAACAATTACGTTTTGATATTGTTTTCGTTGCATTATAAAATAATAATAAAGAGAGGAAATCGAAGAATACCCATAAAAATATAGTAAGAAATCGATATCGTAATGAAAAAAATTTCTCAGTATAAACAAATGTTGAGCTTTTTCTTTTTATGAGCGTTCGTTGAATCGTCTCTTTTTCAATGCAAACAGGAGGAAAAATTCTTGGATATCAATATCAATTCATAATGCAGAAGTTGTCTTTTTTGGTAAAGCAGGGTATGTCTAAAAGTTGTTAATTGAATTAGCCATAGATCCTCTCAAATAAAACACTTTCTCCTTAGTATTTTTCGGGATTAGGCCCAGGTAAAAGTTTTGCTTCTCCCTTTTCGAGGTTGACACCACCGAGATAACATAGCACTCAATAAAAGTAAAACATAGAAGTTTTATGAATAATACAAGATTAGAAAATGATATTACAAATCCAAGAAAATAGATGATAAATTGAATAGTTGGATGTATAATATGAAAAATTATTTTGAAAATTGAAATCCATATTTGAACTTAAAACTTTAAACATAATTTGGGGTTTAGAAGCTATAGTTCAAAGATTGGACATTTTTAGTGAAATCTACACATATCACTTGAGCATGTGTTCAGTTTTAACGGCCGATTCAATTGTTAAGTTTGTTAGGTTTGATGTCCTGTGCAAATTTGTGGACGATATCGAATTTCACGACTTCCTAATTGTGCTTCAGGAATGTATCCATTTACTCGATCCAACGTGAGATAGGATTCTGCACTTTCAAATCCCACAGGTACACATATCAAAGACGGACTAACCTAATGAAGGTAATTCACTAGCTGAGAAATCTGAAGTCCATTACTTTGTAACTGAAATAGATTCCATAGGGGTTCGACAACCATAATTATACAACTTCGATAATTTAGTTCGAGCAACTTTTCCACATAGCAACTTTCAAGTGAAAGTTTCTTTGGTCTCTTATACCATTCATTCGAATTCTATACATTTTTTAACGATCTCATTATCGACTATTGAATAAAACGTCACTGGATTCAAGTGAAGAATTTTGAGAATCTCATAGCTTGGAAACCTTCAGCAATTAAACTATTTGTTTATACGAATTCGTGAGTATTTATTTCCCAATATTCCAATATGATTTGATATGCTCAAAATTCTGCACGAATTTTAAGATTATTATTTCATACCAACACCTTAAATATCATCTCCATTATTTTTGTGACCAACAAAAAAATTTTTTTGAATATTTCCCTCCTGTCAAAAATTCTATGTATATGGAGAATAATTTTTGGAGATTACAGCGATTATTGCATTGTAGGAAGCGAAACTGCACTGCGATAAATGTTCTGTTCATAGATGCATAGTTTCTATGCATCTTACATAGTTCGAATCTATGGCAATTCCATTCTACATCAGTTTGACAAGTGATGTAACAGTTTATTCGGGAAATATTCCCACGAATTACACTCGTGCATCAAAATGACCGGATTATTTAGCATTCCAGCGTGTTTTCATTGAAAAACACTTTTTGGAGAAAGAGCCTGACACCGAAGGTGGAGGGCTCTTTCTCCAAAACTGAAAATGAACTCATGCAGTTTTTATGACAACACGCTGTCATGCAAAATTATCGGTAATTTTGATGCACTTGTGCAATTACTTACGATAATCTTCATGAATTTCCTATGGTTTCGGTTACGGGATAAAGTATTGATGAAGAAATATTTCAAACAGAATTACTATGAAATTTTCAATATTCCTCGAATTAATCTGAAATTCAAAAAATAGGTTCATTAATGAGCAACATTTGTAAAGGGATTTCTTGAATAAATCCAGTCACAATTTTTTAGATCGTTCAAAAACTGCCTCACTAACGTCCATCACGAAGTACTGATCAGAATTTCATACTGTGTTACTTCAAGAGTTCGTTATTGGAAGAATGATATAAAATAATAAAACTTGTTCTGAAGAAAAATGCCCGAGCTCCTTTCCGAATGCCAAACTTCCTTCTGCCTGTTCTGAAGTTTTTCCCCTGTCTCGTATAACCCTCATTCTTCATCCTCAACGTTGTGATTCGAGCTATACAACGACCGTTCATCTCAGAAACACTTCAGAAAATCCGCAGAAATGATGCCAGGGGATTACCATTTTACGTGTTGAGATTTAGCTAGCTCTTCTAGATTGATACAAGGAAGGAGAGTAATCCCTAATGGATGTTCTCTCCTCGACTACTCAAAAACTGGCCTAATATACTTTCCGATAAATTTCAATACGTCATTCGAGAAGTTGAAAGTCTAACATTTTCAGTTGGAGTTACTGTTCACTCAATATTTGAGATTTCGATAATAAATTGGAGAATAATAAAAATTCCTTGGCAGTATGTTGGGCAATATGATTTCTCGTTTTTCGTTTTTGAAAGATAAGCGCTCAACAGTAGAATATTTTTGATATTATACAAATTTAAAAATGTGTGCCGAGCGAGCTCACAATCGATCAAAAGCAACAACGTGTTAATGATTCTGAGCAGTGTTTGTAGCCGTTTAAGTGCAATAAACCTGAATTTTTGCGTCGATATGTGACAATGGATGAAACATGGCTCCATCATTTCACTCCGAAGTCCAATCGACTGTCAGCTGAGTGGACTGCACACGATGAACCGAATCCAAAGCGAGGAAAAACACAACAGTAAGCTGGAAAGGTTATGGCATCAGTATTCTGGTATACGCAAAGTATAATATTCATTGATTAGCTCCAAAAAGGCCAGACCATCAACAGCGATTATTATATACTGTTACTGAATCGTTTAAAGGATAAAATCGTTAAAAGGCGGCCCGATTTGAAGAAAAAGAGGTGCTGTTTTATCAAGACTATGCTCCGTGTTACAAATCAATGAAAACAACGGCAAAATTACATGATAGGCTTCGAATTGCTTCTGCATCCACCGTATTCGCCAGATCTGGTTTCCAGCGACTTTTTTCTGTTCTCACACCTCAAAAGGAGGCTCGCTTGAAAGAAATTTAGCACCAATGAAGAAATAATCGCCGAAACTAAGGCCTATTTCGAAGCGAAAGACAAATCGTACTAGAAAAATCATAACGAAACGTTGGAAGATCGCTATAATCGCTGTATCGCCCTCGAAGTCAAGTATGTTGAATAATAAAATCGAATTTTGCCAAAAAAATTTGTTTTACTATGGAAGACCAGGGACTTTTCAATAGGCCTGTTATTATTGGAAAGCCCTTCATCTATAAATATAAAACATGAACAATGGATATTATGTAAGGGCATCAAATGAAACTCAAGGGGGCGCATATCAACATCACCACGGACAGCCAAACCACGCTGAGATCCCTGGAATCGTGTTGTCAATGGCCTTTGCTGACTTGGGAGTGTCGTAACACCATAAAGCAACTGGCCAGAGGAAATAAGGTGACTCTACTATGGGTACCAGGGCACTGTGGGATTGAAGGAAATGAAAGAGCGGATGAACTTGCAAAAAGTGCATCAAGGTTAAGACCTGCTGGACCTGAGCCTTTCTGTGGGATAGGAAAAGACCAATACGAAGCTGCGGTCCAGCTATGGGAGTTGAACAGTAGGACAATCCACTGGACTAACACTCCTAGACTGGTTCAGGCAAAGAAATTCGTGAAGATTTCACCTACCTACGCCAAAAAGCTCCTGAAGCTGTCGCAAGCAGAGCTTCGGGTGATGGTGGGACTGCTGACGGGGCACTGTCGGTACAAACATCATTTGTACCGTATGGGAAAGTTAGCAGACGAGATTTGCAGGCTCTGTGGATCGGAAGCAGAAACAGCCGAACACTTGTTATGCAAGTGTCCGGAGCTGGCTGGCCTAAGAACCATTCACATGGGTAAGCCGGTTCTGGATACCAGAGAGGTAACGGCCAAGGCCCCTAAGGAGGTTGTCAATTTTATTAACGTCGTTGACGACCTCCCTGGGTTTCTATGAATGAGTAGGGTAGTGAACAAAAGATCTGCATGGTCGCAGTTCCCGGAAGGCTTACCGAACCAAAACGACCCCAGTTCAAATAATAATGTACGTTCAAACGACTGCACAAATTGGATTTTTTTTTTTGTTGTGGTTATTACTTTCAAGAGAAGTTTCATGCAACAGGCGACTGAACGTGCGAAGCTGGGGCAGGCAGCTAGTGAATAATAAATAAAATTAGTCCCTGCATAAGGCTCCGAGTGATTCTATTACTATTTTCTCATCAACCCTTTATGACACCGACAAAGCTAATATTATTTGAGACGACGAATTGAGAGCTTATTTTCCAGATCAGTAATTTCTGTTGGGAAACCCTGACAGCTGAAATTATTCTTCGTCGAAAGCGCCCTCTGACAACTCGGAAACAAATTTAAATCCCGTTATCCCTAAAATAGCTGCATTCTTTCGAAAATTGAGAAAAGCGAATTCCTAATAATTCTCGAAATATCCCACCCTTCCTTCACCCTTTTCCTCTGCAGCCATGACAAAGTAAACAGCGTATCTGATTCCGAGGAGTTATTACGCTCGAATAATATCCTGAAATTCCCTCTTTTGTTTTATCTATCGTTCGGGCGGAGCTTTTTCACGCTCAGGGTAGTCTTTCATTAAATGGAAGGAAAATGGGAAGAATGAGGACTTAACGAGTTGGCACTCGCCTCGGGAAAGATCCTATTGCTTCCTTCGGTATTCGGCAGAGGGAATTGCCAGTTTTCAATTGATATATTGGATCTTCTGGCAGCTGGATGGGATGAAATTGGAGAATTATCAATAATATCTACAAGAAGTAAAAATACATGAGGAATACATAGGCGTGCAACTTTGCATCCGCCGTTATTTCCCAAAATTCGAGTCTTCATTGTGAAAAACTAATTATACATTTATGATTCAAACTATTGTCCATCGCTGGCCACTACTTTCTTCCATCTTTCGGGCAGCGTTTGTATCTCACATCGAAAAAACTAGGCATCTTTTGAAGCGATCCACGATTCGATCACATTTTTTACTTCTCTATAAGTGCTGGTCAGCCAGGCCGTGTGCTATTGATCGAAACAAGTGATAGTCCGAGGGAGCAACGCCTGGAGAATACGGAGGGTGGGGTAGGACTTCCCATTTCAACGTTTCCGAGTATGTCTTGACCACTTTCGTAACATGGCGTAGAGCATTGTCATGCAGTAAAATCACTTTATCATGTCTCTTGTTGTATTGCAGCCATTTGTCTTTCAATGCTCGGCTCCAATTCATTAATTGCGTTCGATAACGATTGCCTGTGATAGTTTCAGTCGGTTTTAAAAACTCATCATACACTACGCCGAGCTGGTCCCAACAAATACGTAGCATGACCTTGGAACCGTGAATATTCGGTTTGGCTGTCAACGTGGAAACATGACCGGGATATCCGCATGATTTTCTGCGCTTGGGATTATCGTAATGAACCCATTTTTCGTCTCCAGTCACAATGCGATGCAGAAATCTCTTCCGTCTCTGCCTAGCAAGTAGCTATTCACAAGCAAATAAATGCCGTACAACATCTCTCGGCTTTAACTCGTAAGGCACCCCATTTACTTGTTTCTGAATCATTCACACAGGAAGTTTCATTCGAAATTCGAAAGATCGAAGTTGTGAGTATTCTTTAGTACAAGCTGAAATACCGCAGAGCTGAAAATAGTCTTGATCAATACCCAAGAAATCAAACTTTCAAAAAAACCGTACCTACGTCTTGTAAAATTCTAGGGCGCTATCAACCGTGATCCACCATGTATGATTGCAAGCAATTTTCATACAGATTTCAATAAAGATATTTCTAAAAAATGAGTACTGACCGTTGGAAATGCAGAGTTAACATTAAAGTTCCTAAAATTTTAAAGAAGTTCCCAACCGACCAAAAAGTTATGGACATCGCTGACAAAAAAATTTTTCCAGGTCAGAAGTCTACCCTTAATTTAATATATCAAGTACAAAGCGAAATGCCCCAGACAGCCCAGTGGCGTACTGACAAACGACACCCAAGTCACAGGGGACGACATCTACATTAGAAACGACCCAACAACTCTCAATTAAACACAGACCGAATTACGCGGAGACACAGACTGACCCCTGCGGACCTCCGAAAACCATCAATCTCTTCCTTTCCCCCTCTTTGACCCCAATTAGTCTATCGCCGTTGCATTCTTCATCCCTCAGAAAGTATCGGGTTCCGTAACGGAACCAGATTCGGGAATTAATTCCTGAAAGCGTCCGCTATAAATAGAAGCATCCGTCGGAAGTTATGGCAGGCCGTTTTCCGGAACACGTGATGGAAAACGGTCCAATAAACCACCCCGCATGTCACACATCACATTCAGTGCGTGCTCACACGGGGTTGCAGACGATGGGGTTGGAATTTCAGGGATCTCTGGGAACGCGTTAGGGAAATTGATGGATGTTCCCGGAGATGTTTAGGAAGAGTGGGAGATCGAACTTTGTGCCTTGGTTGGGGGTAGGGAGTGCTCGTTAAAAGCTTTATTGTTTTGGGGAATGATGGAGTCAGCAGGTTTTGTTCGTTTTTTTTTTCAATTACACTTTTGAGCTACCGCATTTGAAACATCTCCATTTCATCATACAAATATATTGGTTGCAGCAGAAGGAATATCGGGTGTAGTAATCTCACAATCAAGCTCTATCTCTTCAATAATGAAATTAGATGGCTCTACTAAATTGCCATCCAAGATGACAAAGAATTGAAAAAAGAAATCCTTGTAAGTCAGTTGATAATTTATAATTAGGTAAAACGATACAAAAGTTCAATTTTCACTCAAAAACTCGGAACCTGAGAATCAAATTATAGAATATTGTTGGGGTTATTCATGAATATTCTAGAATTTTATTCTTATGTTTTGAGTTTTGAGAGTTTTTGATTGATAATTGAACTTTTGTTTCATAAACTGTTTCTTTTATTTTCGTTTTAACTAATTGTTATCTACTGTCTTATGGGGAGTTGGATGAAATTCTGCACGAGGTTTTAAATTATCAGTCTACATCCAGACGCCAATTCAAAAAAACTGAAGTTTTTAAAGATTTTCGAAGTTTGATGAGGAATTCATATACATATCATGTTATATATTTTTGAATTACTAATTTTTTTTGTTACAGAAATTTGTATGGTTTACATTTGATAAAACACAAGATTGTTTTCTAACTTCAAAACTAATTTATATTCACCATCAGAAAAATTCTGTCATTGATTATAATATGATATTAGTTTTCAGTATAAGCTCACTGTACACTTTTCAGGAATTTTAAAATTTTGTGTAAGCCATTTGGTATCTGCACAAATTATCATCACCAACCAGGTGGATTTTGGAAAACATTAGTTTATATGCAATTGTATTTGTTGAAGAACATTTGTTTTCAAATTATTTCCAAAAAAAATAACATGGAAAAAGCTGCTTCCTTACCTCTCGAAACCAGTTCTACTGCAGCTATATGAGAAAATTCTTCATCCCAATGCAAACACATATTTCTATATTCGTTCAAAGTCATAGCGACAGAACTAAGTAATCTTTCTTTTTTTTTCTGCTGCAACCTGTAACATTTTTTCTTATTATCTCGAGCCTCTCTCGCCTACTTGAACGTTATATTTTTTTTTCAATATGGCGTCAAGTGAAGATGAGCAGAGCGATGGCGGAAGCGTTAAAAGCGAAAAAATCAATAATACAGCAGAAAATAATTATAAATGCTGTTACAAGAAAGTGTGTACAATCATGGTGTGCATAAATTGTGAAGGTATATATCATGGTTCTTGCATCAAGAAAAGAAACATCAAAGTAATCAGTGGAAGATACGTCGAATGTTGTGACAAGATCCCTGAAAAACCGAAAAAAACTAGCAAGGAAGAAATTCTAGAACTCAAAGTCGAATATTTAAGCAAATTGTTAGCAGAGGTACAAGAAAAGAACAATATCCTGAAAGAAAACAACCAAATTTTGAAAGAAAATAATAGGCTATTACACCAACAGATAAGTATCAGAGAAGAAAAAAGTAGCATAAAAACTGATAAACAATATTCAAATGTCGTCAAAACAACTTATCAAAGAGAAAATGTCATCACGGATAAAATAGTTCCCAAAATAGTAGTTCAAATGTCAGACAAACCCAGCCACAATGACAGAGAAGTTAACCTAAATATTAATCAACAACAACAACACAAGAAAAATGTATTAAGCCCAAAATTACCTACTATACGCAATCTAGATCCACAACCGCCAAACACTAATATTGAAAACACCAATAAAGAAACGAGAAAAGAACAAGAAGCAGAATTTACCGAAGTACGTAGGAAAAAGCACTACACAAAGAAAAGGTTAGGAACAGGGGTTGTGTCAGATGATACAATGAAATCAGGTTTCTCTGGCCCTGAAAGAAAAGTATGGCTAAATATATATAGAGTTAATAAGCATGTAACCACCGATATGGTAAAAAATCACATAAAAAAGCAGCCTGGTTTCGAAAATGAGGATGTCACTGTAACTGAATTACAAACAAAACAGGGACAACTCAAAAGTTTTTGTGTAACAGCACCTTTAATCAAGAAAGACAATATGTATGAACCCTCATTTTGGCCTCCAAATGTAGGAATTCGAAGATTTAAATTTGAGATCTACAAAAAATCAAACGGTGGGAATTTTTTTGTACAATAAACAATAATGAACAAGAAAAAACAAACAAACAAAAAAGTAAATACAAAAAAACCAATATAAGTGTTATACACCAGAACATACAATCTATAGGAAATGCAATCAACAAACTAGAGTATGGACTCAACGAACATAAAGAATGCAAAATATTGTGTATAACAGAACATTGGAAGTCACATGAACAACTAATGGGCTTACCAATAAAGGATTTCAACATAATAGGAAGCTTCTGCAGACCTGAAAAAAGTCATGGTGGAGTAGCTGTCTACTTTCATAAAACACTCAAAGGCAAATCTAGAACAAAATTACAGAAACTCTCTAAATGTGGTGAAATCGAGTGCGCAGCTGGAGAATGGATAAGAAAAAATGGCAACATAATAGTTTTATCAATATATAGACCACAAAATGGAAACTTACAAACATTTTTCTCAAAAATGGAACAAATTTTGATCAAGATTCTTCAGGAAAAAAAGGAAATAATTATTGCTGGTGATTTTAATATTGAATTATTAAGAACAAACAAGGATGGATCAGACCTAACAAACCTTATGAAATCTTTCAACATCAGGCCAACGATAAGCCAAGATACAAGAGTTACAAATAGGTCAAGCTCTTGTATTGATAATATCTTCACCAATATCCAACACTATGAAAGTTATGTTTTTGATTTACATGTATCTGATCACAAAGCACAGAAAATCACATTCACTCTTGATAATATAGTACCTAATAACGTCTGTTTTCGTAGATTCTATGGACAAAAGGAAAAAACCTCATTTATAGAACAACTATCAAATCAAAATTGGGATCTTGTACGAGAGGTAGAAAAAAGAAATGTGAATAAGCAATGGGATATCTTCATGTCCAAATTCACCGATGTATTCAATGAAAATTTTCCTAAAAAACCATCTATCAATAGGAAACATGTAAACAATTTCAGAACACCAGAAATTGATGAAATAAAAAATAAATTAGATATCCTTTTGATCTTGAGTACACTAAGTCAACAACATATGGAACTATATAAAAATACAAAAAAAAAATATGACAATGCATTGAAGCAACAAAGAGTAGAAACTTATGAAGAAAGAATGAGAAGATCTGATAACAAAAGCAAAACTATGTGGCAAATCTGTAAGGAACTAACTGGAACAACAAGAAACATAGAAAATTGTCAAATACAAGGAACACCAGAAGAGATAGTAGAAAATTTCAATATACACTTCAATAATGTAGTAACCACCCTCTTAAATAATCTAACTCCAACTCAAGTAGATTATTCACACATTAGAAATATTGATAAATCTTTTTATTTAAAACTAACCACACCTTCTGAAATAAAAAACCTGAGCAAGTCTATAAAAAATAAATTCAGCAGCGGCGATGACGAAATCCCCATCATAGTAACTAAATTATCATTACCAGCAGTCAGCGAAATACTGTCATACATAATTAATAACTCTTTTAGATATGGCATATTTCCAGAGTCCCTGAAACTTGCACTAATAAAACCAATCTTAAAAGAAGGCAATCCAGAAGAATTAAACAACTACAGACCTATAAGCTTGTTACCAGCATTCAGCAGAATTTTTGAAATGCTCATGTCTGTACGATTGATGGAATTTTTCAAGGAAAATAATCTGTTTTCCCACACTCAACATGGATACCTGCATGGACGTTCTACACAAACAGCAATATTTCAATTTGTACAATATGTTTTGGAATTACTAGAAAACAGGAATATGGCTTTAGGTATATTCCTCGACCTTTCTAAGGCCTATGACTCACTGAACAGAGAACATCTTCTTAGGAAATTGGAATTATATGGTATTAGAGGAAATACAAACAAATGGCTCAAGTCCTATATTTCCAACAGAAAGCAGAGAGTTTCCATCACACAAAACAATATCCAGACTAAATCAAATCTATTAATAAGAACTATAGGAATTGATCAAGGAAGTGTCATTAGTACCCTACTGTTCCTAGTATATCTTAATGATCTAGGTAACATAATCCAAGATAATGAAGGTAGCATAGTCAATTTCGTTGATGACACAAATTTATTAACTGGTGCAGAAGAATTTGAAGAACTAACAAGACGAGCAAACCAAATTTTCTTAAAATCAAAGTCATGGTTTGACCAAAACAATTTGATCCTCAATGAAAATAAAACTAAACTTGTTCTTTTTGATACAAACAGATCACAGAAACAAAAGTCAGATTCAGTAACCTTATCGAATAATAATTTTAAACTATCGGAATATGTCAAGTTTCTTGGCGTTTACATCGATCAATTTCTGAATTGGCGTCAACACACTGAAATAATATCAAAAAGATTAAGCAAAAATTGTTATGCACTGAGATCAATCACCGAGTATATGAATGAGAACACCTTAAGAGTAGTATATTTTGGGAACTTTGAAGCCACCTACAAATATGGAATCATTTTCTGGGGAACAAATGAAAATCTGGAAAGAATATTTTTACTACAGAAGAGAGCAATTCGGATAATATACAAATTGGGATTTAGGGAATCATGCAGAGGAAGATTTAGATCAAAATATATTCTAACAGTGTATGGTCTTTACTTGTTCGAATGTTTAATGTTTTTACATAAAAATAGGAGCAAATTCACAAGTGAAAATATAAATTCATATAATACAAGAACTCTAGACATAACTTTCCCAACACATAGATTAACATTAACTGAAAAAAGTCCAACCTACATGAGTATAAGAGCTTTCAATAAACTACCAAACGAGATAAAAAGCATTTCACAATATAAAAAATTCCAAATCAAAGTGAAAAATCTACTTATTCAATTAGAACCTTATAGTCTCCAGGAATATTTTGAAAGAGCAATGTAAAACTTAAATTGTGACGTCATTTCACTTAATTTGTATAGTTTATGTTATGTAACTACAAATCATTTGAAATAAAGAAATATTATTATTATTATTATTATTATATCTTTGAAAGAATCAATGTTGATGCTCGTGTTTATGTGCTACTCACCAAATTATTTTTCTTGCACTAATTTTTTAGTATTGTTCCATATGGTTTCAATAACACTCTACTTGTAATCTCTACCAAAAAATTTTCGCTTATTGAACAGCCAGTCTCATGAAATTAATGCTAGTTTTCGTTAATATTAATTTTAATTATTAGCTTGTAGTTGAGTTCCATACTCATACAGAACGTCAAATTGTCTCCATATGCATGATTTCGATTTTTTTGTATTACTTGGTATAGTTCCAACAATATTATGATTAATATCTTCGTCTTAAATCTCGCCAAATCGACTCACGTTATTTGCAACTTTGTCGAACTACCCGTGTATCCATGGATACCAGCGTCGTCATAGCGATAAGAGCAGTTTTCTTCGGTTTGTTATTGGTCATACAGATATTTGTCTTATATGAGTGAGATAGTGGTGGAAATTCTATCAGTTTTTGTGATACATCTGGAAATTGAATAAAAGCACTGATGCCATGTCAAAAACGTTTCGATCTAGTTCAGTATACGTAAAATGCATTTCAATGATCCGGCTTGAAATGCAATGTTGCTTCGTAAAGAAAGATTGAGAAGTTGTGGCATTTTATGATTTATCATGTCATATCTAGGTTTTGAGACAACTTTGATGAGGATGTCAAATACAACTTCATAGCTGGGTTTCTCAAATCCTGAGGTTAACTACTTAGTCCATTGGACTATTATCTCTTCACTTCGAAAGTTATTTTCAGTTCCAATCAAGATTGACTCATATTTTTTCATCTTGGTTTGAAAAAATAAGTTATTCTTTTATTAGATGTTCTTCTCATTTTCGAATTGCGATATTTTCCTCTAAACGTTATAGAG
The DNA here is from genome assembly GCF_914767665.1 of Harmonia axyridis. NCBI lineage: Eukaryota > Metazoa > Arthropoda > Insecta > Coleoptera > Coccinellidae > Harmonia > Harmonia axyridis. The sequence goes on from NC_059502.1 coordinate 759,113, forward strand.
TACACGTGTCTGAATACAAGGATCGAGTGTCCTTCCAAAATGCGGAAAAAACCCTCCCAGTTTCTATTTTTGGCCTGCCGCAGATCTGCACTGCATCATGGCTCGTTTCCAAATTTCCTTCCTTCCGATCTGACAATCCAATAGGAAGCCCCGGTCGGGGGGGTAATTAACTGGATATTTATTCCTCAGATTTATTATCTAAATGTGACCGTTCATTCGTGCTTTCAACCCTAATAACCTCCCGTTTATTTCAATGCTGCCGAAATTTAGGGGATGATAGTTTCTGGACTCGTTATTTTCACTGCACGTTTTTAACCTCCTTGGATTTATGGGTTGTCCTGATCATCATTTGGTTTTCGGTGCTATAATTAATGGTTAGATAGTTTAATTCGTATATTGGTACAAAACTAACAAGTTTTAATTGGGTTCTCTGCAAGGTAAGCCATTCGGTAGAAACAACTATTGGTTACGTACAGGATGCTGAAAAATGTTTTTCTCTTTTAGACAACCTCACGTGAAACTTTCTATTATCAACAAAAACAAAAAAATATCAAATAATTGTATGGCCGAATACCCAATTAAAACTTGTAACTTTGGAGTTTCATCCTGAGAGTAATAAACTTAGGTAGAGGGAGCATATGTGATTTTCAGTAAGCAAATTGTGTGACCAACAAGAACTATCAAATTTGACATGAAGCGCGCGGAAATAACAACATATCAGTGATACGATGATTCACTCAATTCGCGAGTTTCTCTACAAAGAACGCACTTCTTATGTCCCATGGTGAATCAACGTTTCATATCAACTCAAAATACACTGCGCGAAAGAATTAACGCACATTATGGAAATCTCAAATTTATTCTACAACTGAAGGTTCTCAATGATAATTATTTTTATTAGAATTATGCATGCATATGTTATCCACTTTCAACGTTTTTCTTCAATACAGATGTTTTTTCCCAGAAGGAATAAAAAAGATGAGATTATCAGATTTTGAATGTATTGGCTCCATTCTGAAATCAGTTGTTCTCGATCAATTCTAGTGATCAATAGTTTTTCTTTCGTTTGATTTTCTACACTCGATCGCTTTGCAACGCGAAACACGCAATTTGACCCAAGAGGAATGTGCCCAAGCGGTAGTTTTGCGAGAAGAAGGGTGGACATACACAAGAATTGCAGAAAGGTTTGGAGTTTCCCATTCAAGTGTGTCCAGAATGTTTCAGAGATTCAGGGAGACAGGTATGAATGTCCGAAGACCAGGACAGGGTAGACCACGGGTAACAACTGCCATTCAAGAACGTTACTTGAGAGTTTCTTCATTGAGACAACGGTTTGCAACCGCTCACCTCCTTCAAAATCAGCTTGAGCAAACTAATGAGGTGCAAATTAGCACCCAGACAATAAGAAATCGCCTCAGAGAATATGATTTAAGGCCTCGTGTCGCGGCAAGAGGCCCAGCTCTTACCCCAGCCCATCGAAGGGCGCGTTTGGATTTTGCGAGAGAGCATATCCATTGGGAAGAATCTGATTGGGAAAGAATTCTCTTCACAGATGAGTCTAGATTCTGCCTCTACCATTGTGATCGACGTTCCCTTGTATACAGACGTCCACATGAAAGATATGCTTAGTGCTATTTCCTGAATACTACTGGTTTCGGGGGATGATCGATTATGGTATGGGGTGGAATATCTTTGACTGCTCGCACAGATCTAGTGGTCGTTGATAATGGAGCTATGAATGCTGATAGGTATATAAGGAACATTCTTGAAGAGCATGTAGTGCCATTTGCCCCATATATTGGTGAAAATTCCATTTTTATGGACGATAATGCCAGACCCCATCGTGCGCGCATCGTTCAGGAGTACCTTGAAGAGGTTGAAGTCTCTCGAATGGAATGGCCAGCAAAAAGTCCAGATCTCAATCCGATTGAGCAGGTTTGGGACAACCTCAATAGAAGGCTGAGAAGTTCAGAAAATCATCCAGTCACTCTTAATGACTTAGGAATCCAACTCAGAGAAATCTGGGAAGGATTAGATCAGAACATTTTAAGATCACTCATTTTGAGTATGAACCGACGTTGCCGAGCTGTAATTAACGCAAGGGGTGGAAATAGCAAGTATTAAATCACTTATCAGCATTCCAGTATTTTGAAAATTGTTTATTTCTCTTCTTTCACATAAGATTCGGTGAAATCCTGAATTTTTCTTCCATTTAATGTGTCTTGTTTCGTTCAAAACCTTCCCGAGAGAACATGAAAAATAAGTTATGGAGTGATTTGTAGAGTTAACTTTCATTAAAATTGAGATTTTCAGAATGTGCGTTAATTTTTTTGCGCAGTGTATTTATTATTCTTATATGCTTTTTCGAGTGAAAAATTGTAATAAAAAAAAACGGAAATTCCTAATTTCTGTATTTCCGTAACGAATTTCGTGAGAGCCAAAAAAAACATTTCCGGAACTTCAGGGTTTGGTATGACCTGAGCCTATAAGTTCATTCGGAATCTGCCCCTTGTAACCAGCCATCCACTGGCAAACAGGAATTCTGAAACAGCAAAAAACGTGAAAGATGGCACAGTGGGAGATGATCCCTTCGTGTATAATTCAGCCTTCTCTTTCTGTTTTTTCTACTCCCACTCCCATGCATAGTTCATTCCCAATGTGGGCATTATCCCGTATCCTCTGCTAGCGAATTCACACTAGGAATACATTCCCCAGTGGCGTCGCACAAAATTTTTCACATATGTCTGTGGTTATACATCCTGAATCTATGGTGCTCAATTGAAACAGAATATTTGCCTTGTAAAATGCATCTAGACTTTCTTAATATTTCTTTTCGCAAATGTCATTCGTTTCAGAGAGAGTGGTGAAAATGAAAAATTAAAAGTAATTTTTATTCATAACCTCCAAAGTTTCCAAAATTTTTCAATTGAATTTGAAAGAATGCCTGTATTTTTATTGAATATCCAGTTATTATTTGTAAAATTAATTCCTGCCGAACAAATTTATCCTTACTAGTATGTTTGCATTTATAAAAGCGCAATTATCTTGAAAACGGTTAGTTTTTCCGGATTCAAACAAGTACCTATATATTTTTTAGATACTCATAATTGAATGAGAAATGCGAAAAATGCATAATTTTTTCGATTTCACCACTGGCTCGAAAAATAAAGGAGAAACAGGATCATGATGCCCTTCATGTACGCCACTGGTGGCAACTGAAAGTGTGAGTTTTTGTTTGAAATGAAGTTCCTATTGAACACAAACATCCTTTCAAATTTAGTTGGAAAATTTTGCAAACTGTGGAAGTTATGAATTAAAACTACTTTAAAATTTTCCTATTCAACACCCTGTATATCTGCAACCAACGATATTTAACCAAAGATTATTTACTGTTTAAACTAAATTTTTTGTTTCAATTTAGCATTATAGTTTCTGGACACCCTGTATATAGATATCTATGTGATCTCCAAGAGGGCAACTGAAGACTCCACGTTAATGGTTTCCTCATTTTCAATCTTAATTCAATAGTTATTCAGAGTAAAAAGCAAACTCCATAAAAAGCCACAACTTCTTAATCTTTCTTTTCAGAGCAACATTGCATTTTATGCTGGATCATTGGAATGCATTTTACCTGGCATCAGTGCTTTCATATAATTTTCAGATGTGTATCACAACAACTGATTGAATTTCCACCACTATTTCACTGATATCTGACAAATACCTGTATGACCAATAACAAACCAAAGACAACTGCTCTTATCGCTATGACGACGTTGGTATCCATGGATACACGGGTAGTTCGACAAAGTTGCAAATAACATGAGTCGGTTTGGCGAGATTTAAGACGAAGATATTAATCATAATATTGCTGGAACTATACCAAGTAATATAAAAAAATCGAAATCATACATATGGAGACAATTTGACGTTCTGTATGAGTATGGAACGCAACTACAAACTAAATGCAGTTAATATTAACGAAAACTAGCAATAATTTTGGAAGACTGGCCGTTCAATATGCGAAAATTTTTTGGTAGAGATTACTTGTAGAGTGTTATTGAAACCATATGGAACAATACGAAAAAACTAAGGCAAGAAAAATATTTTGGTGAGTAGCACATAAACATTGATTCTTTCAAAGATTTAACGTTCAAATAGGCGAGAGAGGTTCGACATAATAAGAAAAAAATTTTACAGGTTGTACCAGAAAAAAAGGAAGTTTTCTAGTTAAATAGAAATATGTGTTTGCATTGGGATGAAGAATTTTCTCATATAGCTGCAGTAACACTAGCTTCGAGAGGTAAGAAGCAGCTTTTTCCATGTTTAATTTTTTTTGGAAATTATTTGAAAACGAAGGTTTTTCAACAAATACAATTGCATATACCCTAATATTTTCCAATATCCGACAGATTGGTAATGAAAATTTGTGAAGATATCAAATGGCTTACTCAAAATTTTGAAATTCCTGAAAAGTGTCTTGTGAGATTATACGAAAAACTAATATCGAAAAGGAGTGTTGTTATCAATGACAGAATTTTTCTGATGGTGAATGTAAAGTTGAATAATTATGATAATGGTACAAACATTTTTCGATTGGTATTTTAAGGCTTGATTTTTGAGATTATTGGATTAGTGAAAATCACAACTTAATAGATTCAACTGTTTTCAAGTTATAAGGGAAAAATTGAAAATGGCCAGAAATAAGGAGATTTCATAACTTCTTTATTACTGGTCTTATCAACATGAAACAAAAACATTCTAGAGGTCCTCTTTCAGAAGAATCTATCGGTGCAATCTTTTTTCATGCATTGAAGTTAGTTTTGAAGTTATAAAACAAACTTGTGTTTTTTTAGATGTGAACCATAAAAATTTCTGTAACGAATAAAATAATTCATCATTTTCAAAAATATATAACATGATATAAGAATTTCTTATCAAACCATAAAAATTATTGAAAGATTCAGTTTCACAATGCAAATACCACTGTCCATCTATGATGATCTGCGAACTCCAGACAATTAAAATATTCGGTGTCCACCAAGGTTAGTTTTTCCGTATTCAAACAAGTACCTATATATTTTTTACTCATTATTGAATGAGAGATGCGAAAAATGCACAATTTCTTCGATTTTACCACTGGCTTCAAAAATAAAGGAGAAAAAGGTTCATGATGCCCTTCATGTACGCCACTGGTGGCAACTGAAAATGTGATTTTTTTCGAAATGAAGTTGCTATTGAACACAAACATTCTTTCAAATTCAGTTGAAAAATTTTGAAAACTGTGGAAGTTATGATTAAAAACTACTTTCAATTTTTCATATGCAACACCCTGTATATCTGCAAACAACGATAATTGAGGAAAGAAATATTAGTTAAGTCTTATTTACTTTTCAAAGTGAATTTTTTGTTTCAATTTGGCATCATAGTTTCTGGACACCCTGTATATAGATATCTATGTGATCTCCAAGAGCGCAACTGAACACTCTATGTTAGTGGTTTCCTCATTTTCACTCTTAGTTCTACAGTTAGTCAGTGTAAAATATAAACTTCATAAAAAGCCACAACTTCTTAATCTCAATTCTCAGAGCAACATTGCATTTTAAGTCGGATCATTGGAATGCATTTTCATACTGAACTGAATTGCAAACGCTTTCGACCTGGCATCAGTGCTTTTATATAATTTTCAGATGTGTATCACAACAACTGATTGAATTTCCACCACTATCTCACTCATATCAGACAAATATCTGTATGACCAATAACAAACCAAAGACAACTGCTCTTATCGCTATGACGACGATGGTATCCATGGATACACGGGTAGTTCGACAAAGTTGCAAATAACATGAGTCGGTTTGGCGAGATTTAAGACGAAGATATTAATCATAATATTGTTGGAACTATACCAAGTAATACAAAAAAATCGAAATCATACAATTTGACGTTCTGTATGAGTATGAAATGCAACAACAAGCTAAATGCAATCAAAAGCAACGAAAACTAGCATTAATTTTAGAAGACTGGCCGTTCAATATGCGAAAATTTTTTGGAAGAGATTACAAGTAGAGTGTTATTGAAACCATATAGAACAATACTACAAAATTAGGGCAAGAAAAATATTTTGGTGAGTAGTACATAAACACGAGCATAAACATCGATTCTTTCAAAGATATAACGTTCGAGTAGGTAATAGAGGTTCGAGATAATAAGAAAAAAAAAGTTGCAGGTTGCACCAGAAAAAAGAAAGATAACTTATACTGTCGCTATGGCTTTAAACGAATAAAGAAATATGTGTTTGCATTAGGATGAAGAATTTAGTCATATAGCTGCAGTAACACTAGCTTCGAGAGGTAAGGAAGCAGCTTTTTCTATGTTAAATTTTTTTTTTAAATTTATTTACACGAAGGTTCTTCAACAAATATAATTGCATATAACCTAATATTTTCCAAGATTGGTAATGAAAATTTGTGCAGATACCAAATGGCTTACTCAAAATTTTGAAATTCCTGAAAATAGTGTTATTGTCAATGATGTCCTGATGTGAATGTGAAGTTGAATAATTATGAAAATGGTACAAAATTTTCCGATTGGCATTTTCAGGCTTGATTTTTGAGAGAATTAGATAAGTGAAAACCTCAATATTATAGATTATAAGGGAAAAAATTGAAAATGGCCAGAAATGAAAAGTTCTCATAACTTCTTTATTGCATACTTGTCTTATCAACATGAAACAAAAACATTCTAGAAGTCCTTTTTTCAGTAGAATCGATTGGTGTAATCATTCGTTTCATTACAATTAGTTTTGAAGTTATAAAACAATCTTGTGTTTTTTTCAAATGTTAACCATAAAAATTTCTGTAACAAATAAAATAAATAATTATCATTTTCAAAAATCTATGATATGATATATGAATTTCTCATCAAACTATAAAAATCATTGAAAGTTTCAGTTTCACAATGCAAATTCCACTGCCCATCTATGATAATCTGTGATTTTTAGATGATTGAAATATTCGGTGGCTACCAAGGTCTTCGGATTTAATATCGTTAGAGTTTTTCCTTTGGTCACGTTTAAAGAACAATATTTATCAATTTGAAAATGTTGAAAAAATCTAACGGTTTTAAATCCGGAGACCTTGGTGGCCACCGAGTATATTAATTCTTTGAAGTTTACAAATTATTATAGATAGGCACTTGGTTGACTTGCTGAGTGGAACTGAAACTTTCGATGTTTTTTTAGTTTTTTAAGAAATTTAGACACATATTCTTGAAAAGCAAAAAATTGAGCGATTTTATTTGTTACATAAATTTTTAAGGTTTAAGTTTGAGGAAAAAAGAAATTTATTTTATAACGTCAAAAATAATTGCAATAAAAAAAGGAAAAAATGGCAAGAGAAGTGGCTGTTTTATGTTTTTTTCATGTATCACAAGTAATAAAGAAGTTATGAGAACTTTCCATTTCATGCCATTTTCCAATTTTCTATTATACTTGAACTAGATACATCAAGCAAAAATAACAACAGCACTCCTTATATCGGTTGAACTAATAAAATTTTTCAAAATTGCATCATTTACAATATTATAGTCAAGGATAAGTTATTTTATTCGTCTTATAAAAAAAAAGTGATATGTGGCAAATAATAATTGAACCAAATTCTTTTTCGTTGAGTATGATAAATTGAGTATAGTGAAAACATATTTGAGGAACCTTCTTGAATTTATTTCATTGAATTATTTCACAAGATTAAATGAAAAATAGAAAATCTAAAATGAGGATAGAATCATTCAGTGGCGTAACTGGATTTGACTCATAGGGGAAGTTTAGTCTTTAGTCACAATTTGAAAAATCAAAATCTTTCAGTTTTATATAGAGAGATAACTTTATTGATTACATATCAAATGGCTATCGACCGAAGTCTTCCGGCCACAGTTTTATATATTTTTTCAAAATTGTTACTTCCATTTTATTTTGTTTCTTCTAATAAATGAGGGGTTATGTCCCCATTAACCCCCCTACCACTCGCTACGCCTATGGAATCATTTGTATTTGTCGTTGAACTGCCACCTATAAACACCGAACTTGACTTGATCCCCTGATCGGTAAATTCGAAATAAATATCCGAAATACGAACAAACCAGTGGCGCGCCGGCTAATTCTTCATCGGAGCCGTATCGACGTCCCAATTATGAACGGCAAAGTGGAAAACGTAAGCGTTCGACGGCGGCACCGGAAATGAAAGCACTCGGACTGTAGCGTTTCCGAAGCCTCCCAACTCATCCGGCAGGGGGGAACTCCTGAATGGGTCATTGATATTTGGAGGAAATGAGGAAGAAATTGTGCATCCGTCCTGTCGAAGTTGGCCCCTCGCCACGACCTCTATCCCGATTTGACGAGAACAAAGTGGCCGCCTCCGTCGAAATCACTAATCCTCTCTGCTGCTGCTGCCCTCGGATTCAATTCGAGGAGGTCTCCGTCCCTTCTCGGAGGTCTCGGAGAATCCAATAATGCGATAGAGCATCCTTTCGAGTGGGCTCGAACGGAGAAGAATTACGTTTTTGTGGAACGCGCGCTCTCTTATGAAAACTGAACCTTCGGTTGTGATTAAAGACGTTTCGGATTGCATTACGTGGGTTTCCGGGGAGGCCGTGACATTTAAGAGTTTTATTAATGATTCTTTAGAATTTTTATGAAAATTTTATTCGATTCATAAGACGCTGGTGCGAATATGGCTTTAAGAATCACATGTAAAACTAAAATTGCTACCAGCACAAATAACTTCATTCTGAAGGCTCATTTTCACGGTGGAAGTAACTATCATGATAATACTATCACGATAGTATTACCACCATGAAAATGAGCCTTCAGAATAAAGTAATTTGTGATCATGTGTATGAGTATGGAATGCAACTACAAGCTAAATGCAGATATGAAGAACGAAAAACTAGCATTAATTTTGCGGTACTAGCGCCATATCTTTTTCTTAAAATTTTCCATGGCCAATTAGCACATTTGCAGTTGTAACGGGTGAATACGTATCGTGCACTACGTCCTTTAGCGATGAAGCGCACTTCTGGTTGAATGGCTACGTCAACAAACAAAACTGCCGCATTTGGAGTGGAGCTAATCCTCAAGTGCATGTCGAAACACTGTTACATCCAGAAAAACTGACTGTTTGGTGCGGTTTATGGGCTGGTGGAATCATTGGTCCGTACTTCTTCAAAAACGATGATGGCCAGAACGTTACAGTCAATGGTGATCGGTAAAGAGCCATGATTACTAACTTTGTCATTCCTGAATTGAACAACCATGATGTCCAGGAACTGTGGTTCCATCAAGACGGCGCAACATGTCACACAGCTCGTGCCACAATCGATTTATTGAAAGACACGTTTGGTGACCGCCTAATTTCACGTTTTGGACCTGTGAATTGGCCTCCAAGATCTTGTGATTTAACACCGCTAGACTACTTTCTGTGGGGCTATGTAAAGTCATTGGTCTATGTGGATAAGCCCAAACCCTTGAGCATTTGGAAAACAACATTCGCCGTGTTATTGCCGATATACGGCCACAAATATTGGAAAAAGTCATCGAAAATTGGACGTCCAGATTGGACCACATCCGAGCCAGAAATCATATTTAAAATGTAATACCACAAGATTATATTGCGGATAAATAAAATTCATGTCAATCGAATAATCCATCGTTGTTTTATTGCAATTTAAAGTTCTATAGCTCTAAAAAAACACCTCCGTGGTGAAAATGAGCCTCATCACTGTTGATGATTTTTCGATGACAATTATTTCGATTATTTCAAGAACCCAATCAGCAAAAATATGACGTTGTTGGTGATCTACCAGCTTGAGTTCTGGTGTTAACTGAAATTTGAAAGCTTTAAGATCTTAGCCTTTATGCAAAATACGGTGTCACATGTCGTTTGTGGAATGCCTTATTCCCAAAATCCACAAGTAATTGACAGACTTGGGTTTTCGTCAACACCACGGGCTACAATAGCAATAATCTCAGTAGTTCTTGAGCGGTGCACACGGTTTCGATTTTTCACATCAATAACTTGTACCAACAGCTCAAATTTTCACACCAGGTTCACTATTGCCGGCCGAGAAGGTGCTTTACGACGACCAAAAATGCTTTTTTCGAACTGTCATTACATCATTATCACCATGTTTCAACAATTTCACTGCGTTGTTGAAACGTGTATCGTTCCATTTTTAGTAATGACGTAGTTTCACATTTCAAATGTTCATAGATGACAGATTCGAAAGTGACAGCTTAAAAAACTTTCATAAGAAAGATTAGAATTGTTCATAAATTTTGTTGAATGAAAAAATACTCCGTGGAATTTTTTTTATGTGGAGCTTCTCCTCAAATGACTTTGAAGAATTATGGGTATTTGGTTCGAAATTTCAAATCAATCTCTATCGTTATCCCATTTTGATAAATGTTCATTCGCCAATGTGCAACCGTTGAATAAATATGTAATAGAATATTCTAATTATGTTTTTTCTTTCAGGTAAGTTGATCACCTTCATATTAATAGGAGGCAAGGGTACTGACGTAAGTTTAACAGCCACAAGTCATTTTTATTCGTTTATATGATAACAATGGTTCGTTTTCTGTTATTATTACTATTATGCGGCCATGTATTCGAACGCTTTGTTGTTATTACTGTTCATTGCAGTTGGGCTACAATGGAACATGTTTCGAATACATAATTAATGAAAAACACAACTAGGATAAATATACTGGATATTGGTCTGGTAATTATTATCGCTCAGTCCGATATACATATTCTGAAACGTAATTTACCGGGACATCCTAAAATTGAAGAAACGTCGAATGTTGGGCTTGGTAATTAGATAAGTTCATTTGTAAATCGATAAATAGTGGTTATGGAAAATGGAACTATTCAACAACTCGAATGCGTCTGTTTATAATAACCCGATATTTTCATGAAATGATACCAGTTCCATGAAATCAGGTTTCATGAACCGGGACACACTATACAGGGTGTTTCCTAAACATGCGGCAAAAATTCAGGGGGTTGTTCCTTGGACTATTTTAAGCATGTTTTGTCCTTGGATGTCATATCGTTGCCAACGAGATAACTCTAAAAAGGGCATTTTGAGTTATCGCAGCCTACCACTTGAAAACTGATTACTGAGCATGCCAGGTGGTTCGTAAAATTTGAAACTCTGTGGAACTCAGAATAAGAGAGATAGACCAAACATATGTTATATATTCGAAATCAGGTGAAAAAGAGCTAGTCAAGTATAGGAAAATATACCGGGTGTACCATTTGAAAAAATGAAGTTGCAATCAATATGTTGCCCACCTTGTATATATTTCGTTCTGTGAAATCATTTTAAAAAACACTAGTTAATTCCGTGAAACTTTTGTGAAAAATATTTTTTTGTACCTCTTTTAGTAACAAAGTTAAAGGGGGGGGGGTTCAAACTATGGTGAAAAACCCAGGATAATGTTGAAAGATGACAGTTTCAAAAGTGACAGCTGCCCAGATATTGGAATTTTCGAAACGAAACCTCTTATCGGGTAAACCTTACCAAGTTTCTTCAAAATTGGATAAGAATCGTAAAAATTGAAGCTGTTACAAAAGTTTAAGTATACAAAAACCGGCAGACAAATGTTCAAAACGTTTCGAAATGCATTCTGCCATCGCGTAAATTTCGAAAACAAAGACGAAAAGCTCCATTGTCGCTCGTAGCGATTCGAAATTCGTCCCTGGAGTTCTCAATGCGAGAATTTCCATTTCGCGTACGAATCGGACCGTGGAAAACTAGCGGAACCGGCCACGAGAACACGCCGAGGAATCAATTCACCGCTTCCGGTTGATGCATCCCATTACGAGATCCTTTGTGATATGCGATAATATGTTATTTGTACGGAGTGACGCATCCGTACGCGAACCGTACGCCTAACGCGAAACCGCAGTTACGTCAAACGTTATTCATCTCGCACGGCGTTGCCAGATTTATGGTATTGGGGAAATCCGGTAGAACAGGATGAAATTTACTCGGATCGAAGTAGGTATGTAGTAGAAAACAACAAAACGAATAAAAATGAAGAAGGCATTACGTGAAGTCAGGAGCTTTTGTGCGCTCGTCCATTCATGCACCCTTAGTAAAGGGTGTTTTTTTTTAGAGCTATAGAACTTCAAATTGCAATAAAACAACGATGGATTATTCGATTGACATGAATTTCATTTATCCGCAAGGTAATCTTGTGGCATTACATTTTAAATATGATTTCTGGCATATGACCGCCACGGCTGGCTCGGATGTAGTCCAATCTGGACGTCCAATTTTCGATGACTTTTCCAATATTTGTGGCCGTGTATCGGCAATAACGCGGCGAATGTTGTCTTCCAAATAGTCAAGGGTTTGTGGCTTATCCGCATAGACCAATGACTTCACATAGCCCACAGAAAGTAGTCTAGCGGTGTTAAATCACAACATCTTGGAGGCCAATTCACAGGTCCTAAACGTGAAATTAGGCGGTCACCAAACGTGTCTTTCAATGAATCGATTGTGGCACGAGCTATGTGACATGTTGCGCCGTCTTGTGGAACCACAACTCCTGGACATCATGGTTGTTCAATTCAGGAATGAAAAAGTTAGTAATCATGGCTCTATATACCGATCACCATTGACTGTAACGTTCTGGCCATCATCGTTTTTGAAGAAGTACGGACCAATGATTCCACCAACCCATAAAGCGCACCAAACAGTCAGTTTTTCTGGATGTAACGGTGTTTCGACATACACTTGAGGATTAGCTTCACTTCAAATGTGGCAGTTTTGTTTGTTGACGTAGCCATTCAACTAGAAGTGCGCTACATCGCTGAACAAAATAAAATGGACGTAGTGCGCGATACGTATTCCGCACAGAACTATTATTTTCGAAATAAAATTGCACCATTTGCAAGCGTTATTCAGGCGTGAGTCTATTCATGATGAATTGCCAAACCAAACTGAGAATAAGTCACTTAACAGCTGTTAAATCGGTCGCCATCTTGAACAGTAATGCCAACTTAAAGTCATATACCTCGAAAACAAAACAACCGTTATTAAAATTGTAGTCAAATCTATCTTTTTCTCAGAAATAATAGTAAACTTCTCATTCCCCTTAGAATATTCTGTACGGATTCAAAATTAAAGTTCACTAAGGTGACGCGTTAATATTGAAACTGTGTTTTTTGTGCTCGACTAGGCTAGTGTAAGTATCTGAATGACGAAGCAATAACTTTTTCAAATTTCACCCACCTAATGTTCCCCAAATATCTCGAAGAAATATTCCCTGAACTACCGACCAGACGGGAGACGTGGCAACACCTAACCCGCGATTAGAGCGTACGGATTTCGTCCTGAATGATGCAAACGGTCCCTTCCGCTCTATTTTAATCAGGGCAATTAATGCAGCTGCTCATTTGCAAATACTGACCGATAGGGGATGAATGGAAGCGGAGGTGTGTAATCAATGATTGAAATTAGCAGTTGGAGCGCGAAATCGAAATTGTGAAACGCAACCTGACGCTCGAGCGATTTGAACGCGTGGGCCGCGATAGGATTTGCAGGCGCGTTGAGGCCCGAAGTTGTGTACCGGAAATTTTTATTTTGGAAGGAAGCAAATTTCGAATTCAAAGCGTGAAAGTCAAGCTCTTTTCAATTGTTTTAATGCGCCACGCCATTTTTTTGAATATCTGAAGATGACTCTGCTAGTCCTTTGTAACATTTCTGAGCATTACATAGCATTATCTAACATGAAATCTGATTTTTTACAATACATTGTGCCTTATAACGGGTGTTTTTTTCGAGGTATATAGCTTTAAGTTGGCATTACTGTTCAAGATGCCGACCGATTTAACAGCTGTCAAATGATTTATTCTCAGTTTGGTTTGGCAATTCATCATGAATAGACTCACGCCTGAACAACGCTTTGGAAATAGTGCAATTTCATTTCGAAAATAATGGTTCTGTGCGGAATACGTATCGCGCACTACGTCCATTTTATTTTGTTTAGCGATGAAGCGCACTTCTGGTTGAATGGCTACGTCAACAAACAAAACTGCCGCATTTGGAGTGAAGCTAATCCTCAAGTGTATGTCGAAACACCGTTACATCCAGAAAAACTGACTGTTTGGTGCGCTTTAAGGGCTGGGGGAATCATTGGTCCGTACTTCTTCAAAAACGATGATGGCCAGAACGTTACAGTCAATGGTGATCGGTATAAAGCCATAATTACTAACCTTTTCATTCCTGAATTGAACAACCATGATGTCCAGGAGCTGTGGTTCCAACAGACGGCGCAACATGTCACACAGCTCGTGCCACAATCGATTTATTGAAAGACACGTTTGGTGAGCGCCTAATTTCACGTTTTGGACCTGTGAGTTGGCCTCCAAGATCTTGTGATTTAACACCGCTAGACTACTTTCTGTGGGGGCTATGTATAGTCATTGGTCTATGCGGATAAGCCACAAACCCTTGACCATTTGAAAGACAACATTAGCCGTGTTATTGCCGATATACGGTCACAAATGTTGGAAAAAGTTATCGAAAATTGGACGTCCAAATTGGACTACATCCGAGCCAGCCGTGGCGGTCATATGCCAGAAATCATATTTAAAATGTAATGCCACAAGATTATCTTGCGGATGAACAAAATTCATGTCAATCGTTCTATAGCTCCAAAAAACACCCTTCATATGAGCAACAACAAAGAACGAACTATTTTGTTAAATTTCAAGTACCCACTCGAACCCATTCCAGACTCCATCCAGCTACCAATCCCCTCTCAATATCGAATTCATTAATATTGATAAGATTGTTACCGAACCCGCGGAAATACAGAGAAAATTGATAAAATTACAAAACAACTTCCCTACGGTGATGGATTATCCAAATTTATTCAAAGTTGACGGCTAAGGCCCGATGAGAACGGCGCCATCTACATCAGGGAATAAAATCAACAAGAAAAATGCAATTCCGCAGGATAAAGGTTCCCACCCACGAGCACTCCGGACCGTATACTTTTTCCTCTCGGCAAGCCGTTCCTTTCAGCCGAACTAATAGCTTCGGAATTTATCTCCGAATGCCGTTAGAGGGGGTTAGTGGGGCGGAATTGCTTTGATAGATACCCCCTTCCCCCTTTTTTTGTATCATCGTCGCCTTGCTCTGGGGGTATCGCGGGATTATTGATGATCGCGGAAATGATGAATTCAAGAGAGAAACGAGGACTCGGGCCGCCTCCGAGGGGGATGATTTTCTCTGCAGAATTCAATTGGGAAGGATTGGGTTAGTCGAATATTGAATAATGTAAGCCAACCCTTGTTCTTTTCACAGAGGGAATTTTATAGGAGCTTTTGGAGGCGAGTTGAATACTTTGCATCCGTTTCATGAGAGAAGGCATTTACAATGATTCAATTACCGGGTGCATCACGCCTATATCTGGATAGCACTGGAAAAATTATGATTTTCTTGATAAAATAGAAGAAGAAGTTTTTGAACGACCCATATAAAGGGTGTTTTTTTTAGAGCTATAGAACTTTAAATTGCAATAAAACAACGATGGATTATTCGATTGACATGAATATTATTTATCCGCAAGATAATCTTGTGGCATTACATTTTAAATATGATTTCTGGCATATGACCGCCACGGCTGGCTCGGATGTAGTCCAATCTGGACGTCCAATTTTCGATGACTTTTTACAACATTTGTGGCCGTATATCGGCAATAACACGGCGAATGTTGTCTTCCAAATGGTCAAGGGTTTGTGGCTTATCAGCATGGACCAATGACTTCACATAGCCCCACAGAAAGTAATCTAACGGTGTTAAATCACAAGATCTTGGAGGTCAATTCACAGGTCCAAAACGTGAAATTAGGCGGTCACCAAATGTGTTTCAATAAATCGATTGTGGCACGAGCTGTGTGACATGTTGCGCCATCTTGTTGGAACCACAGCTCCTGGACATCATGGTTGTTCAATTCAGGAATGAAAAAGTTAGTAGTCATGGCTCTATACCGATCACCATTGACTGTAACGTTCTGGCCATCATCGTTTTTGAAGAAGTACGAACCAATGTGGTTCGCGCACCAAACAGTCAGTTTTTCTGAATGTACGGTGTTTCGACATACACTTGAGGATAAGCTTCACTCCAAATGCGGCAGTTTTGTTTGTTGACGTAGCCATTCAACCAGAAGTGCTCTTCATCGCTAATGGACCTAGTGCGCGATACGTATTCCGCACAGAACCATTATTTTCGAAATTAGAATTGCACTATTTGCAAGCGTTGTTCAGGCATGAGTCTATTCATGATAAATTGCCAAACCAAACTGAGAATAAATCACTTGACAGCTGTTAAATCGGTCGCCATCTTGAACAGTAATGCCAACTTAAAGTTATATACCTCGAAAAAAACACCCGTTATTAGGTGTACAACTTCCGCCCTTTTGCAATAGATGACAGTAGCGGTAAGTGGTAGTCGAAATAAATAGATCGTAGATGTCATACAATGAGCTTAGGTATTTGTAAATAAAACGCCATCGAAATATTAGTCGATTTGTGTCTGCATCATAAAGTTATTCTCGATTAAGCTTATGAGCCAAATTCTTGTCATTCGCGGGGGGTTTAAATTTTTTGCTCTAATATGAAGAAATCTGCGGCTGAGGCTCAACGAATGCTCTCAAATACCTTTAGTGCGCCCCTATGAGTGAAAGAATGTGCCATGAGTGGTTTCAACGCTTCAAGAACGGTGATTTTGACGTCGAAGACCAGCATGGTGGTGGAAGAGAGAAGACTTTCAAAAATGCAGAATTGGAAGATTTACTTTTTTCAAGACCCGTGTCAAACGCATCAAGAATTGGCGAGATCATTGGGAGTGACGCAGCAAGCCATTTCAAACATTCTGAAAGTCATGGAAATGATTCAGAAACAAGGAAATTGGGTGCTGTACGAGTTGAAGCCGAGAGATGTTGAACGGCGTTTGTTTGCTTGTGAACAGCTGCTTGCAAGGCAAAGACGGAAGGGATTTTTTACTATAAAGCCTCGCATTTCGGAAAAAAAAACGGCGAAAGCAAAGTTGTACGCCTATGTATAATTTTTTCAAATAACAAATTTCGAAAGCATTGCATCTGATTCAGGTTCTACATCTATCTACAGCTCAAGCATATATCGTCTCGCCCATGGAATACATAGGTATTCAGAGTACTAATCAACTTCCCAATTAACATGCTACCATAGTCATTATAATCTTGGACGTTCATGTTCGAGAGATGATGCAATTTGCCTCAGGATCAAATTAACTCCCAACACTCGTGGGATGGTTTCTATATCTACATAAGTCTTGAATAGTTTAACATTGAAGTATCTAAAGGGTGTTTCAATAATAGATTTCAGATCTGGCTTGATATCTCTCCATTTGAAATACGGTGTAATGTCGTTTGTGGATTGTCTGATTTCCAAGATCAATAAGGAATCGAAAAACCTACTGGGTTTTCGTCAACACTACGGGTTACAGCGGAAATATTCTCAATTGTTCTTGGCGACGCACACGGTTTCGATTTTTCACATCACTAACGTGTCCCAATAGTTCAGATTTGCCCACCAATGTTACTATTGTCTACCTAGAAGGTGATTGACATTTTACGAAATGTGACTGCAAAATTTTCATAATTTTTGTAGTGAATTTTATCAATTCTTTGTTGTTGAAACGTGTATTGTTCCATCAAATGTAAAAAGATGACAGATTCAAAAGTGCAGATAGCGAGTTATACGAGAAGGATATCTCTCATTATTTTTTATGGCAGAAAAATGAAGGAATCGACTTTTGAAAAAATTATATCCACAAAAATGTATCACATTTCAAAAATTATTACTATGATTTTCAAGTTATTTAATGAATAATTTTTCAACAAAATATTTCTATTCGAATTGTTTTAGAACGCTTTCCGTCCAAAACGATGAAACTAAACCGAACATCGTATGAAACTTTTCCTCGATCTACCAAAAAAAAATCCGCGGAAAATGGAGTGAAACCGAAGCTTTTCCCAGTTTTCTTTGCGGCAGTATCCGTTCAATCAAGCGTGATATCTAGGTCGTGAACTCAGAACTAAGAGTCGAATCGATGAAAAGCCATTTTCGTCTTCCGGAATGTAGAGGGCGCCAGTTGTACAAATATTGATTTTTCCCGTTCATATTCGCGGTTCCGGGATTTTCCGCTAGATGTCGGCATTGGTACGGTTTTATTAGTCTGCTCACGGTGGGTTCGGTTGAATGGGAAATTCTCTTTGATTGAACGAAAGGAAACGTTGGCTTTGAGAAGGGTCATTCGAAGCGGAAAAACATCCGGTACTGCAATAACTCCGGTTCAGAAGCTTGGCGTCTCATTAATTTATAAGAATAGGGGAGACATTTGTATTCATTTAAAGCTTGAATACAAAAAATTTCGGAAAATTATTTCTTTTTTCTGAAATTGCTCAAGAATGCCTGGTTTCTCGGAGAGAGTTTGAGCGGTTGTTTTCAACAAATTGCTTATGAACACGAGGAATGAATTATGTATTTTATAAGGGCTTCAAATCTTACGAGTATAAGCTCAAGACTGGCGTTCCTCAAGGATCTCAACTAAGTCCATTGTTTTTAGTCATCTTTATAAACGATCTTCTGTGCTCTCTTAGTAGCAAGGCCTTGGCCTATGCTGATGATTTGAAG
Source organism: Harmonia axyridis (assembly GCF_914767665.1). Taxonomy (NCBI): domain Eukaryota; kingdom Metazoa; phylum Arthropoda; class Insecta; order Coleoptera; family Coccinellidae; genus Harmonia; species Harmonia axyridis. Next base: position 777,862 of record NC_059502.1, read on the forward strand.
CTGTATTTGAAAATATGTCGAACTGCTGATGTTTTGCGTCTTCAATCGAGGCTGGAGTTTGTCCACGGATGGTGCTTGCGGAATGGGATCATTTTGAATTTGAAAAAGTGCTTCAAAGTTGCTTACACGAGAAAAACACAGCCGCTCACTTTTAGTTATCATATTGGAGATCACCTGATTGCTGCTGGAAGCTGCTGGATCTAGGAGTTCTATTTGACAGTAATTTGAGTTTTGCCCCACACATTGAAGAGATATGTGCCTCTTTTTGCAGGACATTGGGATTCCTCTTCAGAAGCTTTGGGGAATTTGATGATTTGTCTGCTCTCAGCAGAGTTTACTTCTCGCTTGTTGTCAGTAAGTTGGAATATGCTGATTTGATATGATTTCCAATATATGCAACTCATTTCATAGGAAATTTCCAAAGTATATCATGTTAAGCAGGACAGGGAGTTAGCTGATCTTCCAGGTATCATGGGGAAATAGAAATTTCAACTTTCCTTATACGCCAGACCCTGCAGTGCGTAAATTCGTACAGAGGTCCTTAGTGGAAGGATAGATTGCCATTTTCTGTTCTGCCGAGTCAACATCATGGTGGTCGCAGTGAGGAATGAAACCCCCTCTAGCACCAAATCTAATCTAAATCTTCACTACTAGGTACACAATATCCTAAGCAAACACTTATTAATACTGGGTCCTGAAAATATGCTCGTGTCGAAAACCACCAATCATCCAATCGGCAATCAGGACCGTATTTACAAACGGATCGTCACACCAGTGACGTACGTTAACCTCCAGGCCACGTCTCTCCTTCAAGAACGTCGTATCCAGGTCACTTACGATCCAACAGTTGATAAGACCTCCCGACAATGCCGTTTTATTTATAAAACTCAATGTGCCGTGTTGACGTCTACCTAGTTTTAGAGCCGACCTTCCTATTTTTAGCGCGGTCTCTAAAAATCACGCGACATCAATCCTCTCTCGCATATTTCGACGATGATCGAATTCTGGCCGGACCGGCCTATCTAGTCTGTTCGCGAGCTAATTCGAAATCGCGTCAAACATCCGAGTCGGCGACCTGTCATCTGTCAAAAAACGGTTTCGTAATCCCGACGCGGAAAATCGATTTTGTGTTAACAAGTGGCTTCAGGTTGACGTTTCGATCTAGTTTATTACCAAACCACGTCGGTAACGATGTATACTTCCTATTGTTCAGGTGGCTATTCTTGTCGGGATGCTGTTGATCATCTCGATGCTTCATTCCTACCGCTAAATTCAAGTTCATTAATTGCAGATCTCGAATTTATTTGACAGAACTAGAAGCAATGCCGTAAATTTTGAGTTTTAAGAACCAATCAAAAATTTCGATGAAAGCACTCACTGACTTTGTGTCGGGAGCTTTTGAGCGCTTGGTCATTCATACGCCTATTAGTGAGAGCCCATATATAACTGTTGTATCTATTACATGAGATGTTATTGCTTATTCCATCTGGATCAGAGGTTCTTATGATACAGGTTGATTCACCGGGATGGCCTATTAGACGTTTATGGAAAATTAATCATAATTTTGAGCTGAAATGTTGTATATTGGAGTTTGAGACAATGATCTTTCTCCTTAAAGTATTTTCAGATCTCTACAACTTCCGGTTATACCGGAAACGACTTCCTTATTTCAAATTGTACGCCCATTATATTATTGCATTATTAAATAGCTTTTTTGATGACAATTTCGGCAATATGCCTTACCTTGGGTGAAGACTCAATGGTTCATGAGTTGATGGGATTCTTATGAAAAAAAATGGTGACGATGAGGACTCGAATTTTTTTGAACTTTTTGGCAGAAAAAGCTCTTTTCGAGATAATTTTTTTTCTTTTTCGATTCTGCAAATACATTTTTTTTGCGGTTTGGACCAAAAATATACAGGGTGTTTATCAGAAGAAAATGAACTTGGACAACTCAAATTCATTAAAACTCAAGATTTGCAAATTAGAACCTAAATTTTTTATTATTTCAGTCGATTCTACGTACAAAAATAGTGGGGGTTACTTAGGAATTCCGGAAACACAGAAAGAAACTAAAATTCCCATCAACTCATAAACCGTTGAGTTTTTACCCAGATAATCTTCACCTGCCAAAATATAGTACAACGCTATTTAGAAAATCATTCATATACAATGCTGTAAAGTTTTATAATAGATTGCCCCTTGATTACAAAAATCTTCCTGTAGCCAGGTTCCGAACTAAAGTCAAATACTTTCTGATGTGTAATAATAGGATCAATAATGGTTAATATTGTTTATAATCTGTTATATGACTTGTGTTGATTCTGTTATTTTGTCCAAATTCTGTAATAAGTATTAACATATATTAGTCACACCTGTATTGTACATTCTGAAAATGGATTTTGGTTGTTTTTTAAGTTTTGGAAAATTTATTGTGTATTTTCTATCACTTCAGGGATTAAGTTGAATAGCTTGCTAGACTTCACCCTGCTGTGATAATGATCTGCAAATAAAGACTAGCTATATGGGATATTGCCGAAATTGTCATCAAAAAAACTATCTGAAGATGCAATAATATACTGGGTGTGCCATTCGAAATAAGGAAGTAGTAGTCTGTTTTCGGTATATCCGGTAGTTGAAAAAATCTGAAAATATTTTTGGGAGAAAGATAACTGTCTCAAATCTCAATATGCAAGTTTTCTATAAACGTGTAATAGGCAATCCCAGTGAATCACCCTGTATTATCCTTCTGAATTTGTCATGAAGATTCGAGTGGATATGAACAAAGTAAATTTCAACAATGTCCGATCTGTTGTTACTGAAATATTGAGCATTTTAAATCCAACTTTCTTCTTGAATTTTCAATGGCTCGGAAAATTAGATTTGATTGGAATTTTTTCAATCCATCCACATATCCTTCAAGCAGAAGCACTTAACAAGTGTTAAGGGCTTTCGGCCCTCAGCGTACTAATGAGGGTCGTATACTAAGACAATGCCCCATCTTTGCGGTATCTTAATTTCGAGAGAAATTAGGGTACTGCAATATATGTGTAGGCATAATCTACTTTGACCTTGACTTTTTCACTAGCACAAAATTTAAAATAGGTAACTAACAGTAGGACAGAGTAGCTCTATGTTCTCTGCAATGACACAAGAGTGCGTATAAATAAAATTATCCACCGGAGTATCGTATCACCCTGTATTTGGGATAACAACACAATACTGGTTTGTAGACACTTGAAAATTTGATCAATTATGTCATTCCGGACGAGCAAAATTATTTTTATGAAATAGATACGAACTTTCAAGGTCACCACAGTATTCTTCATACAAAATTGGCATCATTAATTTGACCTCAAACATTTCCCTTATTTAATTCAACGCATGCTCTCGGTAATCAAATTAAACACTTATTGCGGCTTTCGACCGACTATTCGCATCTAGTTTGCGTTCTAAGTTCAAATTTGTTTACCCTCGAAATTCGAAAAGCGATAGTGGTAGTTTGTAGAACTCGATAATATGTACGAAATTGATATGTGCCTATTGTTTGAGTGAGTTTAAAATCGTATCGTGAAGATTCGATTCGTGTCTTTGACAGAACACAGCGGGTCGAGTGATGCAAATTGAATTTTCATTATTCTCGCGATTTGTAATTGGATTTTTATCGCCTTTGGATCTGAACCAGACGTTGACGAAAAGTGGATAGAGAAAGCAGGCTCACCTAACTGACATTTGTATTTGTAATATTACTTGATAATATTTGAGATGCAATAGGTAGATAGAAAACCACGACTCATCAATTCTCAGTAGACCTCACACTTCATGAAAATTTTGACCGCGAAATTTGCGAAAAAAACCGTAAAAATTGAATCTTTACACAATAATCTCCTAAAATATTGATCACAGCCCCCTCAAACATATACGCTTTTTATAGATCGAGCATTGATCTGGAACTTAGTGAGGTTTCAAGGCCGTATCTTGCTTCAAGGAGATTTGTCAGTTTCGAGAAAATTATCGAAATATTTTTGAAAATTTTTTTTTACAACCTTCAACTGCTGATCTCTGATAAGATATTTATATTTTCTTTTCGAAATTGTGTGACGAAATTCGCGCAGAAACTTCTGAAACATACATGCGCAAAAGAATTAACGCACATCATGGAAATCTCAAATTTATTCTACAACTGAAGGTGATCTCAATGATAATTATTTTTATCAGAATTATGCATGCCTATGTTATCCACTTTCAACGTTGTTCTTCAATACAGATGTTTTTTAAAATAAAAGGGCGCGTTTGGATTTTGCGAGAGAGCATATCCATTGGGAAGAGGCTGATTGGGAAAGAGTTCTCTTCACAGATGAGTCTAGATTCTGCCTCTACCATTGTGATCGACGTTCCCTTGTATACAGACGTCCACATGAAAGATATGCTCAGTGCACTCTATCCCAATCAGCCTCTTCCCAATGGATATGCTCTGTCGCAAAATCCAAATGCGCCCTTCGATGGGCTGGGGTAAGGCTGGGCCTCTTGCCGCGACACGATGCCTTAAATCATATTCTCTGAGGCGATTTCTTATTGTCTGAGTGCTAATTTGCACCCCATGAGTTTGCTCAAGCTGATTTTGAAAGAGGGGAGCGGTTGCAAACCGTTGTCTCAACGAAGAAACTCTCAAGTAACGTTCTTGAATGGCAGTTGTTACCCGTGGTCTACCCTGTCCTGGTCTTCTGACATTCATACCTGTCTCCCTGAATCGCTGCAACATTCTGGACACACTTGTATGGGAAACTCCAAACCTTTCTGCAATTCTTGTGTATGTCCACCCTTCTTCTCGCAAAACTACCGCTTAGGCACATTCCTCTTGGGTCAAATTGCGTGTTTCGCGTTGCATACCGATCGAGTGTAGAAAATCAAACGAAAGAAAAACTATTGATCACTAGAATTGATCGAGAACAACTGATTTCAGAATGGAGCCAATACATTCAAAATCTGATAATCTCATTTTTTTTTATTCCTGCTGGAAAAAAACATCTGTATTGAAGAAAAACGTTGAAAGTAGATAACATATGCATGCATAATTCTGATGAAAATAATTATCATTGAGAACACTTTCAGTTGTAGAATAAATTTGAGATTTCCATTATGTGCGTCAATTCTTTTGCGCAGTATATATCATTCAAATGTCCAGGGCTAGAAATTATACGACCATAACTTAAACACCCAAAGACATATAACCTAGAGAAAAAAATTATCCGATGAAGCAATTTCCCGAAACAACATCATTCACCTTAACCGACTTCGATTTTCTCTCCGTGAAGACACATCACATACATCTTCCGACTCCCCGTCTAAACAACAGCAACCCCCAAATGAACCCCCGGAAAGAATAACGGAAAATCCTCTCCCCCAAAGCCCCAAGAACAATCGGAAGTTGTGAATTTTCACGGACATTAATAGAATTGGCGTGGAAAGCCGGTGTCGGTCCTCCAGAACTCCCCAGTGGCGTGCCGATATGTCTCAATATCCGTGAGGATCGACAGAACCGTCCCCAGCGAGCGCTTGCTGTGTGCGCGCAGTGTAGATGCTGAGTTGCGGCGTGCCCTTGAGGAGAGCAGCATGTCATGGCCTATCTGAGCGCCGGCCACGGATCAGGGAAGCGGAACTACTCGCCGAACGTCGTGAGACAGGAAAGGTAGGAAAGGTAAATATAATGAGTTTGTTGAGGCGGCGAAGGATGTTCGCTTGTTTATTGTCTCAGCGGGATGGGTTTGGTTTGGAGGAAATTTAGGCTTTGACCAGTTGACGGGTGGTCTTGGGGGATAACTTAAATAAAATGAATTGTGGGCTTCTTTTTGTTTCAACGCAATTTTTTTTGGGTGTTTGTATAGGTGTTACACATAGAGATTCACGGCTTGACTTGATATTCAAACTACCTGACTTGACTTTAAATCAAGTCAAGTAGTAGCTTTTCAATGTCAAGTCAAGTCAAGTATTTATTTATCAAGTACTTGAATTTATTTAACAAGTTACTCGATTTTCAACAGTTTTATGTTTTTATGTGTAGTGTCACATCTATAAAAAATTATGAAATGAGAAGTAACCTTGCAAAAAACACTTTTATTTATCAAACTTATTGTATAAAAAAACCGAAAATATCAACTTTTTTGAAATAGGAACATAAATTAAATCACTATAAATCATAACAAAATAAAAAATAAAGTTTCGTTATAGTGAGAAACCTCCAGGCTTTGTTTGTTTTCATAATTTTTCATCCTGGATCTGTGCATCTTATAGATTTTTGCCTAACATATTGCGGGTTTTAGTAACTGTAAGAGCAGCTCTAGAAAAGTGTCTTTCAACAGGAGCTGAAGATGCTGGCGTTGATAAAAACTCCTTGGCCATTTTAGCCTAAGTATAGAAAGATACTTCTGAAACTAGCAATAGATTTAATAGAAATGTGAGAAAACTACTAATAACATCACATTGGCGAATGGCGAATGCTTCAGTCTCTCGGCGCTCGAGGAATCCCATTCCTCCATTACAATTCTTGATATGTCAAATTTAGTTATGAAAACATCGAATTTTATTTTCTTTCTGTGTTTTACGGAAGTAACAGACAGTTATTCCCACAGTTATAAATAGCGGTTTTTCCTCATTTGAAGTTCTTCCCCGATAACTCTTGAAGTATTGATTTTAGGTATATGGTCTGCTGAAGTAACCCCCACTATTTTTGTACGTAGAATCGACTGAAATAATAAAAAATATAGGTTCTAATTTGAAAATCTTGAGTTTTGATGAATTTGAGTTGTCCAAGTTCATGATCCTCTTATAAACACCCTGTACATTTTTGGTCCAAGCCGAAAACAGTCTTATAATACAACGTATTTGCGTAAACGAAACAAAACAAATTTTTCTCGAAAAAGGCTTTTTCTGCTGAAATATAAAAAAAAATATGAGTCCTCATCGCCATCTTTTTTTTCATAAGAATCCCAATAACTCATGAACCGTTGAATTTTTACCCAAGGTATGGCATATTGCCGAAATTGCCATCAAAAAAGCTATCTAATGATGCAATATTATACTGGGTGTGCCATTTGAAATAAGGAAGTAGTAGTCTGTTTCCGGTATAACCGGAAGTTGTAGAGATCTGAAAATATTTTAGGGAGAAAGATCATTGTCTCAAACCCCAATGTGCAAATTTTCAGCTCAAAATTATAATTAGTTTTCCAGAAACGTCTAATAGGCCATCGAGTTTGGGACACCCGATATGCTCAATCTTCACCTGGTGAGCTGGTGATTGTGAAAATGTAAGTCGGAACTGTCTCAAAAAAAAACAACAATCGAAGTATTCAAACAAATTTTTCAATCACCATAAGAAATTTATGTTTGTTTGAAATGGGGCCACGCTGTATACACTGAATACGCTGGCGCTGTATATTCATCGCGTACTTGCGATTCGGCCATCATATTCGAAAAAATAAGGGTCCTTTTTAAGTTTCAACGAAAAATTATCCACTACAAATAACACAGTGTGATATTTGGGCGAATGCCAGTCCAGAATTTCTTTGGCCAACTCGAAAAATACACGAAATATTTGGCAGTCTAAGCTATATTGTCCGCGATGAAAAGAACGTACGTGAAAAAATCAATATAACAAGCTACTTGACTGAGGTCGGATTTAACGATGTATAACACTGCTAGTGTAGTGAATATTTCAGCCAATAAATTCTCACGTCAACGAATGCAATGAGGCGAAAATTACGACTTTCATCAAAGAGACAATGAATGAATATTTCGATGCGTTTATATTTTCGGATTTGAAAAAACGATTGGAGTTTTTGCGTGTTTGTTCTAGGAGGATAAAGTATGTATTTTCTAATTTTGTTATTGTTTCATTGTTTTAAAATCGCAAATTTTTCCTCTTTATGGAATAATGAATTGAAATATAGGTTTCTTCGAAAGGAAATATACAATTTTAAATGGTTGTAATGTCAATACCGTGCAATATTTCATGTTCATTAGGTTTTGTCATTTAATGATGGAAAGATACACATTTCAACAACTTTTGGAAATTGTTAATCAGAATCAGTGCTCATTTTTAGATACTTAGAGTTATTTAAGAAAAATTTATGGAAGACATTTTAGAGTTGAGCAACTCACTATTCGTCGTATTGCAAAGGGTGTTTTTTTAAGAGCTATAACTTTAAATTGCAATAAAACAACGATGGATTATTCGATTGACATGAATTTTATTTATCCGCAAGATAATCTTGTGGCATTACATTTTAAATAAGATTTCTGGCATATGACCGCCACGGCTGGCTCGGATGTAGTCCAATCTGGACGTCCAATTTTCGATGACTTTTTCCAACATTTGTGGCCGTATATCGGCAATAACACGGCGAATGTTGTCTTCCAAATGGTCAAGGGTTTGTGGCTTATCCGCATAGACCAATGACTTTACATAGCTCCACAGAAAGGAGTCTAGCGGTGTTAAATCACAAGATCTTGGAGGCCAATTCACAGGTCCAAAACGTGAAATTAGGCGGTCACTAAACGTGTCTTTCAATAAATCGATTGTGGCACGAGCTGTGTGACAGGTTGCGCCGTTTTGTTGGAACCACAGCTCCTGGACATCATGGTTGTTCAATTCAGGAATGAAAAAGTTAGTAATCATGGCTCATTGACTGTAACGTTCTGGTCATAATCGTTTTTGAAGTAGTACGGATCAATGATTCCACCAGCCCATAAAGCGCACCAAACAGTCAGTGTTTCTGGATGTAACGGTGTTCGACATACACTTGAGGATTAGCTTCACTCCAAATGCGGCAGTTTTGTTTGTTGACGTAGCCATTCAACCAGAAGTGCGCTTCATTGCTAAACAAAATGAAATGGACGTAGTGCGCGATACGTATTCCGCACAGAACCATTATTTTCGAAATGAAATTGCACTATTTGCAAGCGTTGTTTAGGCGTGAGTCTATACATGATGAATTGCCAAACCAAACTGAGAATAAATCACTCAACAGCTGTTGAATCGGTCGCCATCTTGAACAGTAATGCCAACTTAAAGTTATATACCTCGAAGCCAAGCCGCACTTGGTATCATTTTCACATTAGATTAGAATACTGTGAAAAGAGAGTTATAAACTGAATAATGTCATTTATGAATCCTTCTTAAATTCCTCTTGGTATTCAAGCGTTTGATAATTAAATAACCTTCTAAATACAAATAACATAAGAAATGTGAATTAATAAAAAATAGTGTTGCCATTATAAGCATTCTGAATTCAAATTGAATCCTATTGGAAAAGGCATAATTTTAAATGCCTGCTTCTATCAGTAATACTCAATGAGTTTCCATTTTATTTTGTGGAATCTTTATTTCTGAACTCGTTGTATGATTTCCAAAGAGATCCGAGTCCGAGTCTCTGCGAATTCGAAATGTCATAAAAGCGGCTGCAACGATAATATCCTGGGAAATTTGGTTTAATCGCGACGAGGGAATTTCCCGAAGCATCCACAATTTTCCCGGCACGAAACCGCCGAACAAAGAACGAAATATGAAATTTTCCATCGTGATATTTGCGAATTCAATCGAGTTTCCTGAAATTTTTAATGAATTGGTCGCTTCGGAATTCATTCGGTTAGAATTCCGTATTCGGTTCGGGTTCTTTTCCTTCGAAGAAATCCGCTCAGAGGACTGTTTATTGAGGAGACCGAAGGATATTCATTTCCTTGAAGATTAGGTCCTTCCACGGGTTCGCACTTATTTCCCAGAGAATTTATCCGGTGATGTTGCGAAGCCTTCATTTCTGCTTTGGAACAAGCGCCAGCTGCCTTAGGAGCTTAAAGGCCTTCATTATATTGCTTTTTTTGTGCGCTCCTCTGATGTCCTATCATTTGGGCACAATATCAGTAAAGGGTTATCCATTTTTGTGGTTCTGAAAGTGAACGTACATAAAACACATTCTCATTTAGAATATCGATCAAATTTTTATTTCAATATAATGCTTGAACCTTCTCATCATATGTGGAATACAACATCATTTTACTGTCCTCCTCTTACATAACTCGATTCTTGTAAGGTGATTTCCGATGACTCGCCGGCACAACATTTTTTTTTCTTTCAATAAATCGATTGTGGCACGAGTTGTGTGACATGTTGCGCCGTCTTGTTGGAACCACAGCTCCTGGACATCATGGTTGTTCAATTCAGGAATGAAAAAGTTAGTAATCATGGCTCTATATCGATCACCATTGACTGTAACGTTCTGGCCATCATCGTTTTTGAAGAAGTACGTACCAATGATTCCACCAGCCCATAAAGCGCACCAAACAGTCAGTTTTTCTGGATGTAACGGTGTTTCGACATACACTTGAGGATTAGCTTCACTCCAAATCCGGCAGTTTTGTTTGTTGACGTAGCCATTCAACCAGAAGTGCGCTTCATCGCTAAACAAAATAAAATGGACGTAGTGCGCAATACGTATCCCGCACAGAACCATTATTTTCGAAATGAAATTGCACTATTTACAAGCGTTGTTCAGGCGTGCGTCTATTCATGATGAATTGCCAAACTAAACTGAGAATAAAGCACTTGACAGCTGTCAAATCGGTCGCCAACTTGAACAGTAATGCCAACTTGAAGTTATATACCTCGAAAAAAAACACCCGTCACATAGGAATTGCAAAATCGAAAAGATTCTTGAAACTTCCTGCAAAACACAAACTGCGTAAATGTCCAGAATTGGCCAGCCTAAGAAGAACACTTTTGAACCAACTAATTTTGAATCCCAAGTGAAAGCAGAGGCTCCCATGAACGTTGTTAAATTTTACAATATAGTAGGGAATTTTGAGAAGGAAATAAAAGGAAAGATCAAACTGTCAACAGTTTCTGAAGGCTAAAATCCTCCTTCAACTAACAAACTAAGGAATTGTCTTCAGTTTGGATAGCCATGGTGAGAGAAACTTCACTTCTAGATTGATTCTTCATACAAGACTGGCCACAAAGTGTGTTCTCCTTTCTACGTACATCAGCATTCTTATTTTATAGACGAATACTAGGTCAGGCTGTTTGCCAGTCAGAAACAATCCGGGAAAAGGCGAAATCGATAAAGGATACACCCCCAAAGGGGGTCATAAATCCCCGATGGGATTGAATTAGCGATTCAACGATGACATATATCCCGCCATCGAACAAAAAAACGATTTATAAATACAACAACGACTGTGCTTGCTGCATTAACTCGGCCTTTGCAATTTTCCTTCCGGGAGCTGTAGCGGGTTGACATTGTATCTGTATCTATTATGCAGATGACACCCGAATTACCGGCCTGTTTTGCCGTTGCTTCTAATGGAGGCTGTTCGTCCCCCTATCTGCACTGATTGAATTGCAGATTTTCCGGCGATGTTTTGAAAGAATTACTTGAAACAGCGACAGATGTCACTGGATTTTCAGGGTTTGTCGGAATTTTTGGAGATCATCTGGACAAGATCGTCATTGGGAACTGAGTTATTTCAGGATTTTGTTTGAATGTTTTGTTTTAGGTAGGCTAAGGTAGGTTTATATGTAAGTATGGGTTGGTTTATAAAAAAATTGGAAAAGTGCTGACGTCAGAAGCTATTTGTAACTTTTCACTTGCATTTTGTGAAATATGCAAGCTGGGAAGTAAGTATAGGGTGTTTTTTTTCGAGGTATATAACTTTAAGTTCGCAATACTGTTCAAGATGGTGACCGATTTAACAGCTGTCAAGTGATTTATTCTCAGTTTGGTTCGGCAATTCATCATGAATAGACTCACGCCTGAACAACGCTTGCCAATAGTGTAATTTTATTTAGAAAATAATGGTTCTGTGTGGAATACGTACCATAGAAACGCAAAGAATGTTGTCAGATTTGCTAACACTATATAAAATCTTCCAATCAAGAATTTTTATGCTTCTTCCTTTTTTAGGAGGACATTGCTTGTTTCTACAAAATCATCTGTTTGAAATTTTTCCTCAATGGCTGTGTTCCTCTGCATTTTGTTCAGTGTATGTCCTGTTATTTTCTTCAGGGTCTTCATCTCGATTGTTCTTAAGATTGTCTTCTTTAAAGTCATATATGTGTGGCGATAAAAAGCAATTAGACAAAATGTCTGTGTCTAGCCGGAATTGTCGTCACAATACTCAATATAAATGTACCTGCATTAGTGTACCAATGGTCTTTCGTGGTACTTGTGCATACAACTTTCTCATTCACAAGGTTTTCAGAAATATACAATAGAGAATATCTTTACCCTACCCTAATATATGTGCGGGCACCATGATACCATTGCGCAGGTATACAACTTAGAGAATAAGAATAGGAAGAAGAAATTCACGGTGTACGATATGATTTTAAGTTTGTAACCCACGTATAAAACTGGAGAAGTAGAGTTCAGTGGAGAAGTTACGAGGTGATGACCAGTTGAGTAAGTACAGTGTTCAAGGATGTTTCCAAGTGCTGTACCACAATAAAATTCACGTCTGTCGTCCATCAGTGTTTTAATAATTCCCATGAAAACGTGATTTTCCAAATATGTTTCAGCTCTTGTAACGGCGCAATATATAGGTCGTACACATGTTTTTTTATATCTTCGCCTGACAACCTGTACTCAAATATTTGATCTTCCTTATTGGATATTTCGGATGTTCTGATATTGCAAACGCTTTGTTGATCTGCTTCCAAACTTCATCTTCCAGGATCCTAATCAAGTTTGATATACTCAAATACACGACGAATATTATCAATCAGAAAACAAGCAACGTTTGTTGAACCTAGAATCACACATTGCAGATTTTCCCGTCTCGAAAATCGCTTGCCGCAATTTTCCTCAACCGCATCTAAATCCGGCACGTAGCCGGGTCCAATGGTCTCATTGCCCTGACGGGGTATAATCTAGTTTTCGGTGATGCTGATCCGGGTTAGGCCGAGGCACGTGGGGGGCCTCTGAGGGTGGAGGCAGGTTCGGGGACGGCCACAGACAGTTGACGATCGATGACGAGCAAGCGTCGCGGCGGGCAGCGTCGGCAATTGATGCATATCCGGATCACGCCGCAACGAGTTGCCGGTCAGGAATCCAAGATGAGGAATGGGTTCATCCTTCAAGCTAGATCGGGGGACCTACACGATTGTGTCACTGTCAACGGTCGTACGTCAAACCTTTCTGGTTAGATGAAAGTTTGGGATCTGATTTCGGAGCTAGTTTTTTGTGCTTGCAGTTTGATGGAAGAGTCCCTAAAGATGAATTCGTAGGACTTGGATCTATTGGTTGTAGTTCTTTGAGGTATCTCGTTTTCGTGGGAATTATCAAAACACTGATAGACGACAGACGTAAACTTTATTGTGGTACAGCTCTTGGAAACATCCTTGAACACTCTAGTAACTCAACTGGTCATCACCTCGTAACTTACTTCACTGAACCCTCCTTTTCCCAGTTTCATACCTGGGTAACAAACATAAAATCATATTGTTCACCGTGAATTTTTTCTTCCTTTTTTTATTCTCTAAGTTGGATGCCTGCGCAATGGTATCATGGTGCCTGCACACTAATTATGGTAGGGAAAAGATATTCTCTATTGTATCTTTCTGATAACTCTATGAATGAGAAAGTTGTATGCACAAGTACCACGAAAGACCATTATAACACTAATGCAGGTACATTTATATTAATTATTGTGACGACAAATTCGGCTAGACACAGACATTATGTCTAATTGCTTTTTGTCGCCACAGTTCGAAATTTCTGGTGACTCTGAAAATTGAAGAAAATCAATCAGCCCAATGAAAGAATTGAAAAACCCGTTATTTATTCATTTGAACAGCCTTGAAATTTCATCTTAAATTTTTCTTTTCACCTCTCCTCTCCTCATCCTTTTTGAGTATTTTATGAGTCATTGTCATCATTTTCTTTGAAAATGTCCGCGTTTGGGAGGTTTATTGAAGGTTTACTCACTGATTTCAACTTAACTTGAAGTTAAAACCTTCAGGGTTTTTCGATGGTAAGTAAACTACAACTTCAGTGGTAAATAAAGATCGGACTGGATAGTTCAGAGTAATTCAGCATTGAAACATCAGTTGAAGAACCGACTTGACCATGAAGAGCAATCTATTTTAATATTCATTAGACGTGAAGGAAATGAACTATAGCTTCGAATGAGATAATATCTTCGACGTTACTCATGAGGTTCATATCATAGTGATATCCTAAAGACGGGCCTGGTGTTTTCTGTCGAGGAGTAAACATGAAGGGTATTCTGTCTGAAAACACCCCCCCGATGGAGGTTTATATTTTCATGAGGCTATGCCAAGTGATTCCTTGGGGATCGCAAAAACAAACAAGGCTCAGAATTCAATTGGATCGCTTGCAGTGGGTTTTTCTGAGTATTCGAATGATACCGGACACCTCCAATACTTTTTTCCAAGCGTATTCGATCCTTAAAGCAAATATTAATTAGAAATGGCGAAGGCTATCTTCACTGGAAAAGCAAGAGCAGGTTAAATGAAGTATTGAATTTCATTGATTGCCATGGCATACCTACAGATGATGTTAGCTCGAGAATACAATCTATGATTTCTAAGAGTGAAAATCCAATAATTTCATGGTTATGACATTCTATACATTGGAAGATGTTACAAGTAATGGAGATTTTCAACTAGGCTATGTTCTAAAGACATAGGTGACGATGATTGAAAGCCATTGTATATTGCATATCATTAAATAGATGAATGTAGATATCACTTGATATATTCTAGATGAAGAGTTTTTTTTTAAGTAAGTCCTTAAAACAAGGCACACTCTTCTTAAGTTATAAGGATCAATCATCATTATGATAATGATGATGACAGCGCCTGGTGACAGCCAGTTATCTCTTCATCTTCGTATGATTTGCATTGCTAAGAAGTTTTCGATAATCATCAGTTTCTTGGAAATAACCGGTCCGAAGTCGTCTTTTCAATTTCGGCGCAATGTCTGTAATTTTCTAATTTTGAATTCAAATGTTGAATGTGAATATTCATCTTGATCACATAATCAGAGCCATAGCAAATCCAAAGGGAAAAGTTACCCAAAATTTCCGTGATCAACAAACCAACGATGTTGAGATTTTGGGTGTTGATAGAAGATAGCAATTTCAAGATCCATGCGAATTTTCAAGCTGGTTCCATTATCAGAATTATAGAATTTTTGAGAAGAATTTTGGAGAAAAACGGGTTTTTTCTTTTCAAACGTTCTTCTGGAAAATCTCAAGTGATTGCAGATCCGATCGAGTTGAAAATTTGTGTGTCTATAAGGAATAACCTTTTGAAACCTTCTCAGAATCATAGAAATATCACGCAGAAAATATAAAAATGAGGAGAGCCCTGAAGTGAAGTCAGGAGCTTTTGAGCGTAGTTCTCAGGGCATAATTGGCGTATGAATGAATCAGTGATCGAAACCTCTTGACTTCATTTACAGTTGTCGCCATTTTGCTATCGTAACATTCCTCTGCGATATTTTCGTCGAAGAAAAAAAAGTTAAATATTAAAAAAATTAATGAAAAAGATAAACATCCATTAATATTCGAAATGAACGCAAAAAACCATCCTCGTGACGCTCCCTTACGCAATTTTTTCGATTCCGCCGTTATGGCTAATCCGCCCCGTTCGCCACGAGGTCGAGCCGGTCGTCGGCGTCGTCGGCGTCGCCAGTGTGAGACGGGCGCTCGGGCCGAATGGGCGGCCCGGCAAAGATGCCCAAAACTCGTGCCACCCTCGAGGCGGACGCCCACGGCGGAGGCCTCTACCAGCCACGCAGGAGACGTCAACGCAGAAGGTTAGAGATCAAAAGATGCCGCCCGCCACACCGCTCTCTGATGCTGCCGCTTCTTGCCTGAGGCCACCCGCCCCCAACCCGCTTCTTTTGTCGGTGTCTCGACACTCTCACGCGCGACTTGTGGAATCTCTCATCTATTTTTTTTTCTTGTTGGTCCTCTCGTACTCTTTTCGAGGGAGCGTTGCATACGTTTTTCAAGTTCAACGGTGTGTTTACTGGCGCCCTATTGCGTTCTGTAGTGTGTAGTTTTACCCATTTTGAGGATTATTTGTAGTATTTGTGAGTATCCGACTGGATAAGGCTATAGATTCAAGTAAAATTCACAACTTTTTCATTCAATCAGGCGAAAATAGCTAAATAAATATCTGCTTGATCTAAAAGCTCTGATGATACGTTTCCGGTAGATCTGCAGAGCTGACAGATCAACAAGGCTAGTAAATTTATATAATCCTGGTAATAGATTCAAGAGAGGAAACCCTTCAAAGTTCCTATGAAATTTCCAAATTTTTCTTTCAATCAAATGGCAAAGAGTTGAACTTTCAATAGCTTGTTTATACTAACAGTAGATCTACATACTGAAAAAATAGAGAATCGTCTATGGAAAGTACTGTAAATGTAAATATTCTCAATAATTCCTACATATAGACAAATTTCAATAGCTATTCTATACTGGGAATGGGCCTTGATAACTTCCAAGTTGAACGTTTTCAAGGACATACCATAAAAATGTATCGTGCTTCTTAGTTCTTTCATGAAACAACCCTTGAAACAAATCCCCTTAATATATGTTTCTCATGTAAATGGAAAAAAAATGGTTTTGTGAAATCCGGATACAGTTGAATCTTTCCTCAAAATTCCATGTGAAAATTGTTTTTGAAAATCCTAATTGATTCAATGTAAACATTACCTACTACAAAGTTCATTCAAATCTCTTATATTAGCCAATGCCGCACAGAAATCACCATTATTTTTTGAAAAATCATTCATATTGTCATCTTTCTTGATAAGAAATGTAAAAACATTGAACTATCTTTCGAATATTTTCTTTAATCATTGTGTGATTCTTGAGATGAACATATAAATAACCAGTGGTTCTATGCAAACTATACTTCTTTATTGCAAATAATTCGGAATAATCTAGTCACCCACAAAAGAAGGCAATAATATGTTTATAGAAACTCGAAACATTCCTCGAATTGTTTTCGAAACTAAGAAGAAAATAAAAATCTCATAAAATCCATTACGAATAAAATTTGCCAAAATCTACAGATCCTTACAAATATTTCTATAACAAATTCCAGTGTAAAAAAAAATTAAAAATTTTATTTGATAATGAAACCTTCAAATGAATTATTTCATCTAGAACTTACTACCTGCAACGCTCGAATATCACCAAAAATTCACGAAAATTCCACATGTCCGATTGAACCAATCAAAACGCAAACAGATCAAGCTTCTTAGAATCTCATAAGGCACAATACCACCAATTTGCTGTACAAGCCAATCAAGATGTACCCCAACCCAGAACTGCTTTTTGATTGCTTTTTGAATCCACCCTTGCTTTGAATGTAAACCAGATGGGAATCTGCTTCAATGTTCAGATGAGAGGAAATGTCGTAGATTAGAATATTTTTTAGATTAAGAATATATGTATTCATAAATGATGTTAGTTCTCAGAATATATTTTTAGATGGTTCATATGGAGGGTACTTTTGATGTTTGATGCGTGTTCAAGGGTGGTGGGATATGGGGGTTGAATACAACATTTTTACTCTTAGTAGGTTATGATTTATGGGTATAAAAATTGATAGTACACACAGCCATAATGTTTATATTCAAATAATTATCGATTTGATAACTAGTCCACATTTTTTTTCTGATCATTTATATATTTTTCACATGTCTCTTTTGTCCATAGAAAAACCTTGATGAATTATCTACATGATCTATTCTTTTTTTCAATTATAAAATGTCAATCAATTTTCTATAAAATTTGGGTGTAGTCAAGACATGTTGGGAAGACAGAATGATGAAATGTAGAAAAGACGAGATGTATATATTTATATCCCTTCAACTTTATGCGGGTTTGAAAATGTCATTCCTAGTGTTATTGTCCTATACAGATAAAATTGAAAAGTGATAAATCCAGAAATTTCGTCTCTCCAAAATTGTCGTTTTTATATAAATGAGTAGTGATTCCTTTGAAGATCGTTTATATGCATTTCTATGCCATAATAAAAAGATGACACAGAAAGTAATGAAATCTTCGCAATTATTGCTCCTAAATAATAGCAAATGAAGACGTCATAATATACTTCGTCTAACGTAAACCGAACAATAAATTCGTTCAGTTTACACTTCAATAAAACAGCCCATAAAACCATATTCGCTTAGAGTCGTTAAATCTCCAAGCCCTCTACCGCATAAACTTTGGAATTGCGTGGAAATATTACAATTTGAAGAATGGGACGTTGTGGCTAGCATTCCTCCTGTAGGTTCCACCTAGAATCGATACGGTTGCATGATGCTTACCTCGAAGGTCGGCCGATAGAATCAACCACGAAGAAATGGGCAAGAACATCCACGAGGTCACCATATGCATTAGTGGTATGGTTAATGGGTATTCCACTCGATTGATTGATTTCTGCTGAAATAAATTTCAATCTTTTGCACATAAATCTGGAGTTAAAACCTCCTAGTTTGTGGCACGTTATGAAAACAGAATGACAATGCCATTCATCATTTTTTGGAGCAATTATCCTGATAAACGAAAATGCAAAGATATATGTTTGGGTTCAAATAATGGATTCATGCTTGAAGGCTTCAATTTTCCCTTCTGAATATTCCATCATACAGGATGGACCTCAGCAGATGTTACCATTATTTATGGAGAGAACGGAATGTACGATTTTATTGAGAATTTGGTGCCCTGGATAGGAATCATTGGTCTATAAATCTAGAGTATTTTCAACGGTGCGGTTGCCATTCATCATCTGAATCTTGAATATTTCAAATGTAACAGCCTGTATGTTATTAGATTTTTTTAATTCACTGTAGCCTCTTGATTATTTTTGTATCATTATTTTCATGTAATATTCTTTAGTATTTGAAAAAAAATCAAAGGGCTACGGCGCACTCAAAAAAGTTGTAATATACGGTGTGTTCCATCTGAAATATCGAAGTATTTTTTATATGAGCAAAAACACCGCTGAGCTGAAAATATTCTATATCATTCTAGAACTGATTTCTGCTCACGAAAGCAAACTTCCACAAAAATTGTACTATCCGTTCTTCTTAAAAGTGTATGGTACCAGCGATCGAAGTCCATTTTGTATATCGGCACCATATCATGGAAGAAGGATGTTTTACATTCCAATTCATCTACTTCAGCTGATATCGATTTTCAAGAGAGATCGCCTCTTCTTCTCGGCAAGAAATCGATAGAAAGAGAAAAAAAATCCCATATCTTTTTGCAGCTTGGCATTTCTTCAACAGTTCCAGCAATCAGATCAGAAAAACTAGAATTGTTTAGTCCAGTGCAAATTATCAAATGGATTTTTTTCAACATGGCTTGAATGATTAAATTATTCACATTGACTTCCTAAGCATTACTGGGTACAATATGGGATCCTATGTTATAATTTCACTGTTAAAACTACTCTTCGTGTTATGTAAAAAAGCTGAACATTCCACAACATGGCATTCAGTAATTTGTAAGAAGTAACCTTGGCTTGGTTAATTGAGGTCAGGTCGCTGTTTCGGTGTTTGAAGTCTGAAAGAAAGTATTTGAGAAATGCTGAGAATTCCACAGAAAAAATATAAAAAAATGTAAAAAAACAATTATATTATCTATCATAACTTGTATACCAATAATCCTTTTCTCAACAACAGAATTTTAAATTGACTCTTTGCAAATATAAGGTTAATTGACCTCGAAGGTAAGGTTTGAAAATTCCATGATATGTACTTTTTATGTTTATTATTTAAAAAAAAAATTTTTTTTAACAAATTGCTGATATTAATGAAAAAACGAGTATTCTCAGTAGTGTATTCGTCTAGAAAGGTTTTCTTACCCTCCGTTGGTGGTTGAAAGTTAAAAAACTACCTAAACCCCTAATTTTGTACGCCACTGGCTTCAGGCCCATTTGTATCAAAAAGTTCTTCAGTAGGATAGAGAGTTACCCCGAACTCCCTTTCGCTCTAACAAATAATCATGCTAGGTCGTTTCGGCTAACGTAATTCAGAAGAATAGTTTGTTACTTCATTCGACTCCACCCAGCATTCCTGTTCTTGAATTAACGGGCCCAAATTCGCATAATGAGGGATCGGGCATACGAAATGGGCATTGTTCGGATGCCCCCAAACTTCCTAGTCGAAATTAACAGAGCCATTTCTACTAACGTTCCTTTCGAAACTCTTATCAGGGCGGCCAGGCGTCCTTAAAGACGTCCCGAGGGGAATTTAGGGTCAGATAGTGGGGATAATGAGCGAAAAACAAAGAGTGCGTGTGATTTTGAATGTTGTGTGGTGGAGATATCTGATCTTGGTAGAGGAACTGTGTGTATGTTTGCTACAAGACAGTAGGCAGGAGAGAAGTTGAGTACTTGTAGCTTCTTGGGGAATACTCTCCAACTTTGCTGGAGAAAAGAGCTCTTTTAGATGCAGATAGAGGATTTTGGAGCTGCTGACGGAGCATAGTATGTCGGTTTTCAGTTTCAGGTCTGACGCAAAGAAGGCATGGCCAGTGCCATACCACTATTTTTCTCGTTATTATCAAGCTTCAGAAGATTCCTGTCAAAATTTCGACACCTAGACTTGAGTCAGATTTGAGATATTGAAGGTTGAAGGTTCAGTTGTTTTTTAAGGGATAAAACAACGTGTATCAGTAAAACACTTTTGATGAAAAAGAAATACTGTGCCAACAAAGGAATCGCTTGATATGTTGAATTCAGACTAAGCTCCATCAACACCAACAAGTTAAAACTTAGTATGCCCACTTTGAACCTGACGATGCAGAACGCTGTAGTTGCCTCATCAGCAGTTGTTCCAGCAAACATCAACATAGCCTAGAAAATGGTTTGGCACGATAGTAGATTAAAGTTGTGTGAGATAGCGGTGGAGTTTAAGATATCAGTGACTTTACTATTTTGCGGGAACTTTTGTCCATGAGCAAAATTTGCTCAAAATAGGAACTACGCATCGTCGATTCAAAACTCTGTTTGGACATTTTTTTTGCGTCAATAGGTCAACTGAAAAGCTGCCGATGAGAGCAGTTCAAAGCAGACCAAATCAGTTGCCAAGGTTATGGCATTAGTACCTACTATGGGACGTGCTCTTCCACCAAGACAATGTTCTTTGTAGGAAATCAATTAAACCATTATCAAATAGAAAGAACTACGCTTCTTACAACTAACTTTATACTCTAGATCTA
Organism: Harmonia axyridis; assembly: GCF_914767665.1. Classification (NCBI taxonomy): domain Eukaryota; kingdom Metazoa; phylum Arthropoda; class Insecta; order Coleoptera; family Coccinellidae; genus Harmonia; species Harmonia axyridis. The sequence continues at coordinate 799,126 of NC_059502.1, forward strand.
GGCTCTAGTGATTATTGGCTTAAGTCAGACCCTAAAAGAAGCTCCAGGAGAAGAATTTGGCTCAAATGAAGAGTTGTTGCCGAGATTGAAGTCTATTTCTAGATTCAAAGACAATACTTTTACGAACAGTGCTCAGTTAGTAGTTAGTATTGGAGTAACTTGGTCGGTGCTTGGTGAAATGGTGGAAAAAATTGCAAATCATCCTTCTTAGTAGAATCTAGCTATGTCCCTCCAGACGGTTTCCTTATTGCTCAACTCTGACTGCTGCACAAGTACCCTTGTTTTTATGTGCCTTGCTATTTTTCCAAATAAGTTTTCGCAATTAAACACCAAAGATTCCCAAAAATACCACGTCAGCAACCTCCGATTTTCAACTAATAAGTCTCAGCTTCGTAGAGGATGAATCACGCAAAATACTCTCTAATTTGACATTATGACAAAGGAGCACGTTCCCAGTGCCAAGATCCGTAAGGAAAAAAATGGATTTAATAAAGGCGAGGCCCGACGTCCAGATATAACGCTGCTGCGGAATGGTGATAAATATTCATTATAACGGCCTCATTAGAAAATGCTGCATATTCATTGTGGCTTATCCTTGGGGAATCTCAACTACGATGGTGTGATAAAACGGGGAATAATTACTCCTTTCGACCAACCTACTGAACTTGATGCAAACAGGAATATAAAACGGTTATTATTTGATTTGAACGGTTGTGGGAGTCTGTTAATCTGGAGATGGATTTGAAGAGGCCATTTGTCTCAAGGCTATTGAGATAGTCACGTAGAATTTCGTTGTCGGTTGTGAGTGGTGAAGGACAATTCATTGTGTGGTACTCTTTAGTTTTTTGTTTCAAGAATGCCCAGACCAAATCGGTATCGGTGAGATCCCTCAATATGTTTTGTAATTTTTTTCTTGTTCCTTTATTTTAAAGGGTGACTCTGTGACTCATTTTAAAATAGTTCTCAAAAGCTTGTTGCTAAAAAACGAAACTTGAGAAATTGCTATTGTTGCGTTGTCGGTAGGTACCGAAAAAATATGACAATGTAGGTACAAGATTCGCTTGTGGAAAGAGTGTCAAAAGACGTATAAAAATGATTGTGATTTCATTTTGTTTTAATAGACCTCAATACGATTATATCTAGCCTTCATAACTGATGAATTGTATCTTCGAATGACGTGTGGCTATCCTAGTTTCTGAGTAAATCCCCGAAAGGTACACATCTCTATTTTTCGATTCATTATTTCCAATGATGAGCAAATAGACACGTGGACAAATAGGAATCCACTCGTCTATTCAGCTGAGACAACACATTGTCTCCCGGATCTAGAACATGAGGTTCTTCTATACCCCGTACGTTTCCCAGGGAGTTGTCTCAAACTTTGAATTACAATTTCTCCGTTCCGCGTTGGCAGAGGTTCTCGAATAAAATACAATTCCTTCTGTTCCGCAGAATTGAATGTCTGTGTCCGTACGTGAATGGAATGCTCGAGGAGACATTAACTCACAACTTTCCTGCTGTTCCTCAATCCTTATTTTCGACTCTTGAATCTCTTGAAAAAGTCTCTCGTCTTCGCGCTGCGAATCACACCTGAAAGTTCTTGGATGAACTTGCAGAATACTAGCGAGAATTGTGGGAAGTATCCAGAACACAAACGAAGGAGATTAAAAAAAATTTTTTCATATTAACAATAGTTGGTTCATCGCGCAGTGATTCCTTTGAGGTTATATATGGTGTTTTTTTCGAGGTATATAACATTGAGTTGGCATTACTGTTCAAGATGACAATCGATTCAACAGCTGTCAAGTGATTTATTCTCAGTTTGGTTTGGCAATTCATCATGAATAGACTCACGCCTGAACAACGCTTGCAAATAGTGCAATTTCATTTCGAAAATAATGTGCTGTTCCCGATTTTCATATGCGAATTTTGTTTATCGATGAAGCGCACTTCTGGTTGAATGGCTACGTCAACAAACAAAACAGCCGCATTTGGAGTGAAGCTTATCCTCAAGTGTATGTCGAAACACCGTTACATCCAGAAAAAGTGACTGTTTGGTGCGCTTTATGGGCTGGTGGAATCGTTGGTCCGTACTTCTTCGAAAACGATGATGGCCAGAACGTTACAGTCAATGGTGATCGGTATAGAGCCATGATTACTAACTTTTTCATTCACGAATTGAACAACCATGATGTCCAGGAGCTGTGGTTCCAACAAGACGGCGCAACATGTCACACAGCTCGTGCCACAATCGATTTATTGAAATACACGTTTGGTGACCGCCTAATTTCACGTTTTGAACCTGTGAATTGGCCTCCAAGATCTTGTGATTCAACACCGCTAGACTACTTTCTGTGGGGCTATGTAAAGCCATTGTTCTATGCGGATATGCCACAAACCCTTGACCATTTGGAAGACAACATTCGCCGTGTTATTGTCGATATGCGGCCACAAATGTTGGAAAAAGTAATCGAAAATTGGACGTCCAGATTGGACTACATCCGAGCCAGCCGTGGCGGTCATATGCCAGAAATCATATTTAAAATGTTTTGACACAAGATTATCTTGCGGATATATAAAATTCATGTCAATCGAATAATCCATCGTTGTTTTATTGCAATTTAAAGTTCTATAGCTCTTAAAAAGACACCCTTTATAAGTGCAAAATTTTCACCATTTTTGAAATTAATTCTAACAAATTCACTGTGTTTTTAAAGTGAGCATCGTTTTTTTTTTATTAATGGCGTAATTTTTAATTATACAATGTTAAAAGTTGGCAGCTTCAAAAGTGAAAGCTGCCCAGATAGCGGGTCGTTCAAAACGAAACCTTGTACTGAAGAACCCTTTATAATTTTGCTGGCTAACATTTTGACACAATGATAGACGCACAGGACAAGCTAACAGAAGAGATCAAACATCCAGCGCACCTCCATCTTTCCTGAAAGCCTGTTCAAACTGTTGAAACTTTAATCGCCGTCATAGTCGTCGGCGCACATCAAACGAAATCTAATATATTCCAACCCTTGTGCGGAAAATAAATCCCCCAAGATTAATAGGTCCGAACGGCACAAACCGAACATAAATTGTTAGAATTTCATTTTCTCCGTGGAAAGCGTCCACCTGGCATTCTTCCGCGGGAGGAGGGGGGTATGGTTCCCTTGTACTCCCCCGTCACAATTTTGAAAATGGCGACTCATTACGTCGACATGGAAATGCGTCACGTTTCCGGTCGGACAGAGGGCGGTGGTGATGGATTGCACTAGTCGTCGATACGTGTGAAAGCCGCTTTTTAATCCCGTTACAACGTCGGTCGCTGTATGCGGATGGCACTAAGGCAACTTCAATTAATTGGCGATTCGATAATTCCGCGGCTGGATTATTGAATTAACACCCAGCCGGCTTCGGTGCATGAAAGGAGCGGCGTCGATGCAGCCGGCCCAATTAGTGCAATGCGCTGGCTCGAATGCAGCCTTCGATATGAAATTCGATTTGTATCCCACGTGTGTGTGTGGATGTGGTCGTGTATGGGGTCCTTTAGATTTCGGATTTGTATGACGAAGTATTGGGTATTGTAGTGTATGGTACTCTTTAAATTTCTGCATCAAGGCATCTCATCAATATCTCTAGTAATGTTAGTTTACATTCTACAGGATGATTGTCAGCCATAGCTGAACAAAGCTCTCACTACGCAACAAAGTATGAAATGTCTGAGTTGGGCGCAAAATATTCTCTAGAATGCCACAGTACCTAACTGTAACAGTAAAGATGCCTGTCTCAAAAAATTTTGCTCATTATCACAACTTGAAAAATAGAACTGAAGTTCATCATTTGTCCTCGAAGTCGCCCTTGGATGAATCTGTTGAGCCTAACAACAGACCAATCAGCTATCTCCAGTCCCTTGATGATTATATTACTGAACAACCATGATCTTGTATAGGTGCATTTTGAAGGCAGTGAGCTAAATTTGATTTCTCTATTATAGTATCGTAATGATTACAGCATTGTTTTCAGTTATATTTTTCGTTTTGTGGTTGTCTACACTGACTTCCGATCCTATCAAATTTCAACACACGTCAATTGTCAATATAATATAATTTGGATATAGTGAAATGATTTGCAACATTATCTGCAATTTCTCTTAATTCTGGTGGTGTTAAATCGATTTCGTCAGACATAAATCACGAATTCAATGCGTAATTAGAAACTATTACAAATTTGAAATGTCCGATTCAAATTCAAATTCTGTAATCTATCAATTTTCGTAACAGTCCCACCAACTGCCAAGATACAATACAATACAAAAGACACTAGGATGTATAATCTGAATTTTTCATTGAATTTAGAGAATATTTCACAAAACTTTTACTGAAATAGAGAAAATATCGTCTAATACTCGTTGCAGAAGGCTCGCTCAATCGAAGCTCGTTTTCAAATTTCGCTTTCGTGTTGGAGTAGGAGCTCATTCTGCAACTTGTTTTAGAATATACTATTACTGTAGTGCTTAAAAACCGAAGTTTTAATTCATATTCAAGACGTGCTTGATCAATATGAACCCTTTCAGACTCAGCTGAACATACATATTCAAAAACCTACACAAAAGAGTTAATCGATCAATATTCCCCAATACACTCCTGTTTCTGTCTTCCACCAAATATGAATTTTGTACCCGAATATTTCGATTCCCCAATTCAATACATCCCGAACGAAACGGACTGATTGGAGAAGCGAAATTTTCCGATGCTTTTCTCTGTTCGTACCTACGGGACTCGAGTCCCGAACTTCACTCCTGTAAAACTTTTCTAATTTCAACCCCTCGCAATTTGGATAGGGGTTCGAACAACGAGGGACGCCACTGTCTCCACCCCCAGGCTTCAATCGGGGCGCTTGTGAGTGAAGTGGTGCATCTCCATCAGCTCACTTACATAATCGAGTTAAATCGAATCTAATTGGAAATTATGAACACGTTCCCTGAATTAGTGACAGGAAACCTGGACTTTAAGGCTCTGGAATTGTTCGAACCGGAGTCAAAGGATAAATACTCAGGGGAGATCGAAGCGGAAAATGTTCTCCACAGTCAAAAACTGCTCATTAGAGCAGTCACATACATATAGTTTCAAGTATACATAGCATACTCAAACTATGATACATAAAATAATTGGTTGGAACTACGTTTAACGTAACAAAGTCAGTTCTTATTATACCTTCAAAGCAATTATATACTCTGATTTATTCTTATAAGACCATTCAAATGTTCTAGACACAAATTTTTTAATAGATCAAGTTGTGATCTAAAACGTATTGAGGTAACAAGTCTGTATTTTGACTCGTGAGGTAGTTGGCAGCCTCGAGAATATTATCAATTTTTTTTTGGAAATTTCAGTTTACAACCTATAACTTCTGAACAAATGAACTACTCGAAGCATTTTCGTGCTGGAGACATACTTTGTTCACCTCAACTACACTTTTACTGGGCACTACGATGTTTTTTTCAAACTATGAACAGCATCTTGCTTCACCTTAAACTTCTGCAGACTCTGGTAGACTGATGTTTCATTCATCGTTATATCAGAGCTGAAACAAGTTCCATTCCATTCATTGGCTCCTCTATTATGATGTTCAGGATATGATCGAATGTCGTATATCGGTTTTCATTACCGAACAATAGTTTCATTCTCAATTTGAATTCGATATAGCACATCCCCTTCCAGCAAACGGGCTGAATATCGAAGTTTGATCTCTCCCAATTGTGGATTATTGCTCCTCTTCCACAGAACAATCTGCCGGATTGGCAATAACTATCGTTTGATGAGAAAACTTGTCGACAATGAACTTTATTGTCAGGATTGTGTGCCAACTTTGTCGCTTCGAAACAATGGGTGCAGTTTCAATGTAGGCGCCTACTACAGGATGTGATTTTACAGCGGACGTTCCCCAAGCAGATTGTTTTACTATTTCCTCACGATATCTGTTGTTTCAGAATTATGAGCCGGGAATGGACTTGAAGGATAGGGTTCTCCACACTGATTCGTTCTCATATAGCGTTAACTTTCGAAGGAAAACACTTATATGCTTGTCATATTTGGATTTCAAAAGCCTCCATACATGCCAAAATTTCACTTGAAAAACCTTCTTATTATTATTATCTGAATCGTGGTCGTTGTAGCTCTGTTCGCTTTCCAGGAACTGCGACCAAATTGATATTTTGTTCTTAACCCTACCAATTCATACAAACCCAGGGAGGCCGTCGATGCTGTTAACAAAATCGAAGACATCCTTAGGAGCCTTGACAATTAATTCGTGGGTATACAGAACTGACTTTCCCATGTGAGTGGGTATTAGGCCAGTCAGCCTGGGGCATTTGCACACTATGTGTTCGGCTGTTTCTACTTCCTTTCCACAGAGCCTGCAGATCTCATCTGCTGACTTACCCATGCGGTACAATAAGTATTTGCAACGACAATGTCCTGTCAGCAGTGCCACCATTACCCGAAACTCAGCTCTTGGTAGCTTCAGAAGCTTCCTGGTATAGGTCAGTGAATGCACCACAAATTTCTTAGTCTGGGCAAGACTCGGAGTGTTCCTCCATTGGGTTTCTATATTGTCCCTCTCCCATTGTTGAATCACTCCTTTATATTGGTCTTAACCAAGCTCGGGACCAATAGGTGATTACCTTGATGCCTTTTTTGCAAGTTCATCGGCTTTTTCGTTTTCTTCAATATCACAATGACCCTTCCTCTTTTAACTAGAACTATCACTTCATAATTCTACAGACCGAGATAATGGCTGTTTATGTATGCGCTCAGGAGTGTTTCGAAATGAACCTCAAAGGGGCGCATATCTACATCACCACGGACAGCCAAACCACGCTGAGATCCCTGGAATCGTGTTGTCAGGGGTCTCTGCTGACTTGGGAGTGCCGTATCACCATGAAGGAACTGGCCAGAGAAAATAAGGTGACTCTACTATGGGCATTGTGGGGTTGAAGGAAATGAAAAAGCTGATGAACTCGCAGAAAGTGCATCAAGGTCAACACCTGCTGGACCTGAGCCTTTCTGTGGGATAGGAAAAGACCAATATAAAGCTGCGGTTCAGCTATGGGAGTTGAACAACAGGATAATCCACTGGACTAACACTCCTAGACTTGTTCAGGCAAAGAAATTCGTGAAGATTTCACCTACCTACGCCAAAAAGCTCCTGAAGCTGTCGCGAGGCGAGCTTCGGGTAATGGTGGGACTGCTGACGAGGCACTGTCGGTACAAACATCATTTGTACCGTATGGAAAAGTCAGCAGACGAGATTTGCAGGCTCTGTGGATCGGAAGCAGAAACAGCCGAACACTTGATATGCAAGTGTCCGGAGCTGGCTGGCCTAAGAACCATTCATATGGGTAAGCCGGTCCTGGATACCAGAGAGGTAACGGCCAAGGCCCCTAAGGAGGTTGTCAATTTTATTAACGTCGTTGACGACCTCCCTGGGTCCCTATGAATGAGTAGGGTAGTGAACAAAAGATCTGCATGGCCGCAGTTCCCGGAAGGCTTACCGAACCAAAACGACCCCAATTCAAATAATAATAATAATCACTTCATAAAGTTATGACCTGGTCTTATGAATCACCCTGTTAATCAGATCGCAGACATCCAAAAAATTTGTAACCTGTAACTTCTTCAAAGCCTACGCCATCGAATCTATTCTCATCCACCTGATGCTCTAAACTGAAATCATGTCAATACTCAATACCTTCAGAATACCCAAACACCCAAAGTCTTCAGAACCCTCCCTCCTTATCTTCCAACGAAGAATACATGTTTCACGTCAATCCACACAATGTCCCCAATGAGGACATGCCTTGGCTACAGATATTCCAACGTCATGTCGACGGAAACGACACACAAGAAACGAAATTAAATATCCCATTTACGTCATAATCTTCGAGCATAAAGGATTGAGCGAATTCTTGGTAGGCACACGATCTAGACCCATCGACGCTGTGATGCTGCATTGCAGCATTTCTGTTTTCTGCTCCACATTCTTCATCTCACGTCTGCATCAGCCCGCGTGTGATATATTACCCTCATTCCAATTTGGCGGCTGGGATATTTTCCTTACAAGAATTGCTACTCGATTTTTAGAACCTTCGCCATGCTTGGATTCGAAATGGAATTGTGGAATTTCGTGATGGACCACCGATATTAATTTGGGATGCTGTTATTGAAAATTTTCTTATTCTTCTTGAATTTTTTATGGTTCTGGTCGAGCTATGATTATGAAATTTAGCACAGAGATTCAACACATTTCATTTGGTTGCAAAATTTCATTTCTATCTTGTCTGTCATTATAAAGTGATAATTATACAAAATTTCAAACCCATAGGTAGATTTTGCCCAATAAAGAATAGTTATTTATAATACAAGTGCAGAAGGCATTGATATTCTTCCACGAGTTCAAAATTCAAAAACGAGCCACGAAGTGGCGAGTTTTGGAATGAACGAGTGGTAGAATGAGCCTTCTGTACGAGTATTATACATTATTTTCTCTAATTCATTGCATTTTTATTGATATTAATGAAATATTTCCATAAATATCATTTAGTGATTTTTGCATTGAAAAATGTTGGTTGGCAGAACAGATTTCTTTAAGGCAAATTGATGAATTGACAGATAAAGCCGTGGCGGAAAGTTCGGAGTACCAACATATAATAATGAAATATAACTATGAAAACTGTGCGTTTCTGATATATTCTCGCACGATTTTGTTCTACAAGATGTGGAAGAATGAACGGAATAACCACAGAATTAGAGAAAGTATATTATTACAATGATAATGAATGCAATATCCTAGCGCTCATTTTTCGTAATTGATTTCATAGGGTCATCTAATTTTTCCGAAAAAAAAAGGAAAAAACATTGCTGAGTATTATTTCAACAAGAACATGAGTGCTGGTGGCAACAGAAATCCGAGTCGAAGACGAGGATTTTTCCACCTGCACAAATGGTTTTTTTTAAATATTGCTTCGCATTGTGTTTTTTCAATTTTTCCCGATAATTTTGCATGACAGCGTGTAGTCATAAAAACTGCATGAGTTCCTTTTTTTTTGGAGAAAGAGCCCGACACCAAAGGTGGAGGGCTCTTTCTCCAAAAATGAAAATGAACTCATGCAGTTTTTCAAAGAAAACACGCTGGAATGCGAAATTATCCGGTAATTTTGATGCACGAGTGTAATTCGGGGTAATATTTTCCGAATAAACTGTTACATTACTTGTCAAACTGATGTAGAATCGAATTTCCATAGATTCAAACTGTGTAAGATGCATAGAAACTATGTATCTATGAACAGTGCAATTATCGCAGGGCTGTTTCGCTTCCTACAATGCAATTATCGCTGTAATTTTCGATAATTGTTCTCCATATACATAGAATTCTTGACAGGAGGGAAATATTCAAAGGTATTGTAATTTTTGGTGACAACAGCTATCAAGTTTTACTGCACGTGAACTCGAAAAAGCTCTTGACAGGTGCAGTCTTACAGTTTTTTCATCTAGAAACCATTTGTAATTCGGAATTAAGATGAGGGAAATAGTCGGAGTTATAATTCGGTACAAAAATCAATTGCTTTGACCCTTCTAGCTACAGAATATGTGTCAAAAATTGTCAATGCAAAAAAATGAGGGAAATAAAGTATAGAAATTCATTTCACGAAAACTTAATAATACATGAACATGATATTGGATACATGTAGTGCTTCGATGATACTGAATGTAATATTTTTTACCGCAAACTCAAAGCACCCATGGTTTCGAAGTTATGAATTTTTGATTAAATCATAATCACGCAATTCCCTTGGGTGAATGATGGCTCAAAAGCTAGGACACGAGTTCGTTATAAAACCCATATTTTTAATATTTTTTTTAGGCTCTCTTTCACCAGAAAACAATGAACCATAGTGTGAAATTTGAAATGGTTTTTACTGGTCCGGGGCTTCAACCGTTGGCATTCGATGAAAGTGAAAGGTGTCTCAAATAAAAATATGAAACCTAATTTATATGCATAGTTAGCTACGAAAAAGTATTCCAAACTATGACTACAGAAAACACCCTTCAACATCCCCCAAAATCCATCCCTCTCTCGTCCACTAACAGAGGAACCTCCCTCACCTACAACAACAGCATTCTGCAGCGATTTTCCACGGAAAATCATCGTTTCCTTCAACGGCCTTTCCCCAATTTCCACAACGACGCCTCTACGAACCTCGAACTTTGACGGTCGGCCTGCAGATGGCGCCACGCTGGTTTGCGCATATGGCGAAAGGGCCAAAGTGGGTCAATGGCACGGTTTCCCCATTTAATCAATTTCCTCGGACGTCTGACGTCGGTCGGACGCAGCCTGCTCGACGCCTCGGGCCTATTTTCGAGCGCTCGTTCACTCCGAACAGATCTCGCTATCCTTTCGTTACGATTTTCGAATTTTGGGCCGAGAGAGGTTTCAAACAATAAGGTTTGAGTCATTGGTGACGAATTCAATTCTGTCCGTCCGTAAACTTGATAATTCTTGAACGGAAGGACGGAGAAACAAGAAATTTCCAAGATAGGTTCGAATTTCGCAGTTGGGACCTTGGGTTCCATGAATTCGAGCATTTGAAATTTTATTTTCTTGGTAATTTTGAAAATGCGGATTCGTTAGAGATGAAAATTTTGTATTTGGTTGTAAGATGGCATTTTATGGAGCTTACAAAATTTCGAACTAATCACATCATTGGAATCGGAGAAAACTGAAAAAGATAGAGTTGAGATTTTGCTTTTATGTAAACTAACTGACAAAGAAACTGCAACACCCAGAAGGAGCTGTTTAAATTTTAAATTTTTTGAGGTGAATCATGGATAGTAGTAGAAGAAGTAAATGTTTGAAATTTGAAGAAAAAAACGAAGGAGATACAATTTTTTTCTAACACATTTGTTAATGATGTGTTTGTCCACCGCGATTATCTAACGGGTGTTAAACTTAACTTAAAGTATATAACTTTAAGTTGGCATTACTGTTCAAGATGTCGACCGATTTAACAGCTGTTGAGTGATTTATTCTCAGTTTGGTTTGGCAATTCATCGTGAATAGATTCACGCCTGAACAACGCTTGCAAAAAGTGTAATTCTATTTCGAAATGATTTTCATAAGCGAATATTGTTTAGCGATGAAGCGCACTTCTGGTTGAATGGCTACGTCAGCAAACAAAACTGTCGCATTTGGAGTGAAGCTAATCCTCAAGTGTATGTCGAAACACCGTTACATCCAGACAAACTTACTGTTTGGTGCGCTTATGGGCTGGTGGAATCATTGGTCCGTACTTCTTCAAAAACGATGATGGCCAGAACGTTACAGTCAGTGGTGATCGGTATAGAGCCATGATTACTAACTTTTTCATTCCTGAATTGAACAACCATGATTTCCAGGAGCTGTGGTTCCAACAAGACGGCGCAACATGTCACACAGCTCGTGCCACAATCGATTTATTGAAAGACACGTTTGGTGACCGCCTAATTTCACGTTTTGGACCTGTGAATTGGCCTCCAAGATCCTGTGATTTAACACCGCTAGACTACTTTCTGTGGGGCTATGTAAAGTCATTGGTCTATGCGGATAAGCCACAAACCCTCGACCATTTGGAAGACAACATTCGCCGTGTTATTGCCGATATACGGCCACAAATGTTGGAAAAAGTGATCGAAAATTGGACGTCCAGATTGGACTACATCCGAGCCAGCTGTGGCTGTCATATGCCAAAAATCATACTTAAAATGTAATGCCACAAGATTATCTTGCGGATAAATAAAATTCATGTCAATCGAATAATCCATCGTTGTTTAATTGCAATTTAAAGTTCTATAGCTCTAAAAAAACACCCTCCACAACCACCCCCCCTTTATCAAATCCAACAGCAACAGTTACAACCATCTACCCCATTTTTCACCTGGTGATTCTACCGCAACAGCGGAAACACGTTACATCGATTGCTCCCAAAACGTTTACAGCATTCATGAAATCACCTCCACGTGTTTGAACGGCCCTATGAAATGGCCATTGGATTCTGCATCTGTGTTTGTTGTCGCTGCGCCAACTGTGGCGCCCCCTTCTCTTCTATGTTTACCCTAATTTAGCGAGGCTGCGTCGCAAAACTTAACATCGGTTGTATGTATAGCGTCCCTTTGATCTCCAATTACTGATCTTCTGATGCGATATCACGAGATTGGTTAAGGTTTTTTTGGTCGTGGACCTGTAGTGAGCAATTAATTGACTCCATCAACCGATGCGATGATAGGGAATATGGAATTAGGAAAGGTTAGATTGAATATGGGGCGTCGATAAGCTTGAATACGTAATCTTTTGGAAATATGCTCTGATCATCCAAACAGTAAAGGGTTCAGTGGTTTCCATGTCTGATATGCAAAGTCTGCAAGTTTTATCTGGTCCTTTTTCATAGTTTCTCGGTTGTTCATTATTGCCTTCAATACTACCATACCTCAAGCATAGCCACTTGTTCCCAATTTAGCCAAGAAGTTACTCGAAGTGACTATTCTATGTTATTTTAAATCCCTTTTGAGCATATGCTGACAATTGGCAGTTATGCCTGCAACATAGAGACATCTGATGCCCTTATATCAGAAGATGCAAGGGTATGGAAAGACTCAATTTCAAACCTTATATCCTAATGCCAAAAAATGCTCTTCGTATTTAGATCATTCAATCATTCTGTGCACCAAGTTGATAACTGAGCCTTAAAATTCTGAATAATTGACTCGTAACAGAAATTATTCGCCACATCAGCCTGGACTTGTGAACCGAGCGCAGTAGAAACAACATTTTGAGACACAAATACTCGTATTCCTAAGCAAGATTGATGTTTTTATTTTTATTAAAGTTCTTCTCCTACTATCGGATCTAGTAGCAATGTAACAATTGTTGCCATGGAATGGAATAAAACTGTCAATACGGTTATTGTTCGGAGAGAAGTTGCAACTCCGATTACTCCCAGCGTTGAATCTGCATTTGTTACTGCCAATTGCACGTGCCTAATCGATAAATGCTGAGTGGGATATATCTAAATCTGATAATTGTTATGGTTGAATATTCGAATAATTGATGAATTAATTAATGATTTGAGAATCTACTAATCGTGCAGCTGAATACCTCTGAAATAATAACTGGTTCGAATTCAATTCAATCTCCAGCGATCCGTAAATGCAACTTTTGGAAAAGATATCCGGAGATTCGAATACGCCTGTTGAGTTTGTTTATGCCCAAATCCCAGCTTTCAGTTTAGGAGTTCGAGCCAATTGAGCCTAGAACTAAAAAAAAGAATTTCTGTTCAAATCAGTGTTAGTTGGATGAACAATTTACAGTGTTGTATCTTCAATGATGAAGATATAAAGTGAAAAGCCTAAACAGATCCAATACTGAAGGTTCATCAGGGTCAAAAAAACTTCTTAGAAAGTTTTGGAGTGCCAAAAAAACTCAACGAAATAGGCAAGAATAACAAAGTCTGTTAAGTATGGGTTCACAGTCACTCGGAAATTAAAGGAAATGAAGAATCCAAGACAATTCCCAGAAAAAGAGCATAACATTCTTCCATTGGCCCAGAACCTTTCTATGATATGGGTTAATGTACCTACAAGAGTTTCAGGAGAAGGTAGAAACAGAAAGGGAAACACTCTGGCGGAATCTTTTAAGGTTGGATCATGGAACATTTCAAAAAGTTTCTACCATTGTGGTACTGCAATATCTAATGAGTATTTAGATCTTAGCAAGAATATGCTACACCTCCTCACTGAATTCCTCACAGGGCATCGACACCTCAGGAAACGCCTCATGAAAATGAGTTTGTTAGAGAACAACGAGTGAAGATTCTGTGGGCAGAAGGAAGGAAAGCCTCAACTTGTAGAAGTAGAGAAAAAACTTCCTTGAATCGATCCTTGATACTGGAGTTCATTAGAACTCTGGAACTGAAAGACAAGCTTTTGATTACGACGACTAATGGCGAGAACAGCTTGCTCACGCAAGTCTGGGTATGTTCTTCCAGAGGGTGTTTTCTTGCTTCTAAGATCCCACTGCCGAATCGCCTCTCCTGTGCTTCTAAGCACACAAAAAGGTGTTACCCTTGATGCCTTGATGCCATCACCGCTTGCCATAGCAAGAAATGCTTTGAATGAAGACTTGTAGAAGTGCAGAAGAAACTTCATTAGAGCAATCTTTGATACTGGAGTTCATTAGAACTTTGAAACTGGAAAGAGAACTGTATAGACTACGATAACTAATGGCGAGAACAGCTGGCTTACGCAAGTATGGGTATGTTCCTCCAGAGGGTGTTTTCTTGCTTCTCAGATACTACTGCCGAATTGCCTCCCCGTGTGTTCTTTTCAAAGCACACAAGCAGGTGTTACCCTTGATGCCTTTTTCGAGGTTCATTGGATTTTTCATTGCCTTCAATACCACAGTGCTCACACCCTTAAGAAAGCTGTTGTTACCTTTAGCTTTGTGATAACAAGGCATTCTCAAACCAGCAGCTGACTCTGACGGTAAAAGATTTCAACCCCTCCTTGAACTCCTAATAGCGGAGCTCCGTCTAAGTGGAACCTCATCCTTCAATCTCGACATTCCCAAACATAACCTCAACCCTCTATCGACCCTTCGCCACCTTCCGATAAGCACCAAATTCCCGCACCGGAACTGACCCTCCCTCACCTCGATTTTCGAGCAGCTTCCGACGCTCTCTGACGTACGAGCGTATTAACTTGATGGGCGACGCCCCTCGTCGAACGGCGCGACGCGGGGGGGGCCTAAAACGAGATATGCAAATCGGCGTATTTTTAGATTGACGCGAGAACGTGCAAATATCGCGTGTCCGATGTATAGGAACATCGTTGCTGATGGCGAACCGTTAATACCATAATGGGTGGAGGGTAAGCGTTTTGATTTATGGCCCTCAGAACGATGTTTCCCGGTGAACGGTCCTAATTCGGATATATATACGGCGAGGTATCGGCCGTTTCGATACGTTGGCTATGGGTTTGGGCATCCCTGAAAGGGGTCGGTGTTCTATGTTAGCGGACGTTTCGGTTTTATTCAATGTTCGTGTTCTTCTTCTCACTGACAGGCATTCTCATCGGTTTTCCCCTATCTCTATATCTTTTCTCTGGACGTCTTAAGTATTGTTCTTTAATCCATCAGCAAGAGGTAGTTTTTAATCGAAAGTCCGAAGCCCATATCTTCGTCTTCACTTTCAGATTCCTCCTTTTTCTCTTCTTTCTTTGCCTCTGGAGCAGCTGCTACAGGGGTGGCAGATACTGCGGGAGAAACAGCAGCTGCAAACTTGCTGGAATACTTGATTGTCTCAGCTTCCTTCAATTCAACATCCGTAGCAGCAGCAATGGCAAGAAGGTTCTTGAATCCATTGGCAATGCTGTGTGGAGCAGAAGCCATAGTCGGATAGTTGATAGACAAAGAGACTGAAGCAATGGTACTAACTCCAGCCAAGAATTTCTCAATTGATTCTGAGGGTAGGACCGTTTACTATTAAGCCAAAGGTCAGGAGTTCGAATCTCGGACTGGGAGAGAAATTTTCGAGGTACTAGGAACCATACAACCATTTACTGTTGGGGAAAAGTTGTTGTTCCGGCATAGGTAATGGGATTCAGTCACAAAGCTTACACAAAACACAACTGGTTCTCCTAGCTCACACAAGCTCTTATGTTCTGAAAGATCTCATAGAGGTCCAGGAAAGTCTGTAGAAAACATAAAACATCCATCAGTAACCTAGATATATCTGATCACTGTTACCAGTCTTGTCTTCTGTAATCCTCTACAATTCTTCTGTCTTTAATATTTCATCAAATTAATTGTATAGGGCGATTGGCCAAGAAGTTGCCTTTAAGAACTGTGACCAGTTTGATCACCTTTTTTATGGTCTGCTTGATTATTCTCAAAGAGATCGTTCGCCATTCTCTCGAGTATTTGTATTTATTTGGTTTGATTCATTACATTCACACTTGTACTTACATTTGTTGAATGAAATAAGTCACATCTA
Source organism: Harmonia axyridis (assembly GCF_914767665.1). NCBI lineage: Eukaryota > Metazoa > Arthropoda > Insecta > Coleoptera > Coccinellidae > Harmonia > Harmonia axyridis. The sequence goes on from NC_059502.1 coordinate 815,195, forward strand.
TCAATTGCTAAGCCATCGTATATGTCTGCAGCATTCAATTATTGGTTCAGCTGTGTTTTTTCAGCCTAACAAAGTCAGTCTTATCTAATGAGAGCCTCGTATCTAGTATTGTGACCGTGTATATCGCTGTGTGTATATCGCTTTTCTGTCAAATGGCTAGAGAGCAAATTTTCTTCTGAATGGAACTCAAGGAGTTATCTCAGGCAATCGAAGCTAGGGGGCATCCTGTATGACTGGTCTCAAAAACTCCTGGTCCTTGGGAGTACAAAACTTGGCCTAGTACTGATGGACCATCTGGTTGCCTTCAGCCGTTGGTGACGACAAAAAGCTTAGGTTATGGTATTTCATCTGCCACCCCAAACTAATTGTCTTTTCTGATGTATATTTTCAACTCTTCGACGCTACTTTTAGGACACATATGCAGATAGCTAAGAGTTTGCCTGCAAGATGAGGGTCTCTGTTTCAGAGAGATTGATAGTCTTAATTTGAACCAATGTACCTCTCTGATTATGATCCATATATGTACCAAATGTCAATATTTTTGAAGCCTTTTTAAAAATCGATTCCAGTGGGTGCTGTAAATTAAGTCTTCTATGGACTACCTCTTTTGTCGTATTTTCAACTTTGGTATACGAAATTCCATTTTTAATTGAAAATTCCATAATAGATTGCCTTTTCTTTCAGTTGTAAAAATCCTAAAACACACTCGAGATAAACTAGCGAAACGATACTTTGAAATGAGCTTCGTTTCCATATTACCTGACCAATAAAAATTTCCTCTAATTGCACTGGTTTATTTTTAGAAACACTAAACTATTTTCAGAACAAGTTATCCTCGTACATAAATCAAAGTAGAAAATACAAAGTTGATAGATGTATTGTTGATCTTTCAATATTCCGAGAAGAGCCTAATATTCAACGCATAAAATCCCGACTTCAAAAACAAATTCGAGACAAGTGTTATTGAAGAATCAATTTTTTTTTATTATTCACTAACGAATCTACCAGAACGAAACCTGCTCCTAGTATCCTATTGTGATGTTTGGTAGGTAGTGTTTTACTTTATGTGCGTTATTAATATCAGAGTTATAAAACTGCAGAAGTTTAGTCTTGATGTGTTTGGACCAAAGCCAAATGTCCCAGTTCTGTTCCTTCGATTCGAGATACGATGCAATCTACTGGACATAAAATCGCGGAAGCTTCATAAATGGAATATTCAAGATACAACTCACTCTCGTTCTGATACCACTTTTTAGCTCGATGCATTCTATACTCGCTTCTAAAGATCGGAGAATAAAGATATGCTATGTGAAAATTGATTTTTGTCTTCCTCGTGCTGCAATCTAGGAAGAGGAGAAGAATACAAAACGTGTTATTTCCGGAGATGAAAAACGTATTCAATATACAGGTTGTTTTGGAATTATGGGATCCTGCTTCCAGGGGCATGTTGGAGCTAAATTTTAAAATGAATTTTCGTATGAACATTGAGAAATATTGGAAAATAATAATTGTTGAATATAAATCATAAAACATCTGCATTTCCTTGAAGTATCTACGTATTTCAAATATTCATATAAACCAAGCATGAATTGGAGTAGAATAAATCTGAGAAATTAATTAACTAACGATTAAATATAAACAACTGACCGCTTCAGAATATTTTGGGGTAAACTGGAATGCTCAGAAACCCTTCATTATTGGAATTCTCCAAGTCCTTCAGTGTAATTATTTTACTACCTGCTCTAATTTATAGAGAAAATACACTGCGCAAAAAAATTAACGCACATTCTGAAAATCTCAATTTTAATTGAAAGTTTACTCTACATTGACTTTATAACTTATTTTTTACGTTGTCTCGGGAAGGTTTTAAACGAAACAAGACACATTAAATGAAAGAAAAATTCAGGATTTCACCGAATCTTATGTGAAAGAAGATAAATAAACAATTTTCAAAATACTGGAATGCTGATAAGTGATTTAATACTTGGTATTTCCACCCCTTGCGTTAATTACAGCTCGGCAACGACGGTTCATACTCAAAATGAGTGATCTTGAAATGTTCTGATCTAATCCTTTCCAGATTTCTCTGAGTTGGATTCCTAAGTCATTAAGAGTAGATGGATGATTTTCTGAACTTCTCAGCCTTCTATTGAGGTTGTCCCAAACCTGCTCAATCGGATTGAGATCTGGAATTCTTGCTGGCCATTCCATTAGAGAGACTTCAATCTCTTCAAGGTACTCCTGAACGATGCGCGCTCGATGGGGTCTGGCATTATCGTCAATAAAAATGAAATTTTCACCAATGTATGGGACAAATGGCACTACATGCTTTTCAAGAATGTTCCTTATATACCTATCAGCATTCATAGCTCCATTATCAACGACCACTAGGTCTGTGCGAGCAGTCAAAGATATTCCACTCCATACCATAATCGATCCTCCCCCGAAACCAGTGGTATTCAGGAAATTGCACTGAGCATATCTTTCATGTGGACGTCTGTATACAAGGGAACGTCGATCACAATGGTAGAGGCAGAATCTAGACCCATCTGTGAAGAGAACTTCTTCCCAATCAGCCTCTTCCCAATAGATATGCTCTCTCGCAAAATCCAAACGCGCCCTTCGATGGGCTGGGGTAAGAGCTGGGCCTCTTGCCGCGACACAAGGACTTAAATCATATTCTCTGAGGCGATTTCTTATTGTCTTAGTGCTAATTTGCACCCCGTGAGCTTGCTCAAGCTGATTTTGAAGGAGGCGAGCGGTTGCAAACCGTTGTCTCAACGAAGAAACTCTCAAGTAACGTTCTTGAATGGCAGTTGTTACCCGTGGTCTACCCTGTCCTGGTCTTGGGACATTCATACCTGTCTCCCTGAATCGCTGCAACATTCTGGACACACTTGTATGGGAAACTCCAAACCTTTCTGCAATTCTTGTGTATGTCCACCCTTCTTCTCGCAAAACTACCGCTTGGGCACATTCCTCTTGGGTCAAATTGCGTGTTTCGCGTTGCATAGCGATCGATTGTAGAAAATCAAACGAAAGAAAAACTATTGATCACTAGAATTGATCGAGAACAACTGATTTCAGAATGGAGCCAATACATTCAAAATCTGATAATCTCATCTTTTTTTATTCCTGCTGGGAAAAAATATCTGTATTGAAGAAAAACGTTGAAAGTGGATAACATATGCATGCATAATTCTGATAAAAATAATTATCATTGAGAACACCTTCAGTTGTAGAATAAATTTGAGATTTCCATGATGTGCGTTAATTTTTTTGCGCAGTGTATTTCAGACCCAAATTTAATTATTTTTTATAGTTGAAGTTAGTAGTGTAAGTAAAACAATATGTATTCATATCATGATGAATTTGTAGAAATCAATACAAAATATGACTTTGATCCTGAATAGAATTTCAGAAGTTGTAATAGAGAATTGCGTCTGCTAAGAAGAATTTGGCAAATTTCAAGTTTTCTTAGTGCTCTTTGTTGATGAAAAATACGTATCAACGAGCAATACAAATTCATCACTTCAAAGACTTTTTGACACAATATCGATCAGTCAAATGATGAATAATAAATAGGACATATCTATTTCAATAAATTATCATGAGATAATTGCTTTTTGAGGAGATAATTGGCCTCATACTCATTAGTACAGGATTTAATTTCATCACAGAGATTACGTTCCAATTAATAACATTAATAATCGTCAAAAATAAATTTGTTGTTGTATCGAACAGTATAGCATTTATATAGTTGTGAATGGGATCTGAAAAGAATGGGGGAAATGAAAATTATTAACATGTAAGGTTTTCCCACAAATAGGAAATCGATCTATGATTAATGAGAAAAAGTTTTTTCAAATATTGATAGATATCATATGCATGATTTTCATTGAGTTATGAATTTTCACAAAACAATAAATTAATGATTCTTCATCTTTAGTTCATGTTTAACTTATTACATTAAAGAGTTAATTGGTGAAGATACTTTCATCATAATATAAATAATAATGAAATTTTGACCATTGATCATCCAAAAAGCCCTCTCAAAGAGATCGTACAATTTTATTTAGTCGCACAACTGTATTCTATACTCACGCGGAGTTTCAACTTCTCCCAATATTCAGTTTATTCGCAGAGTATTTCATTTCTTGTGTTTTAAGACGAAGGTGTGGTTAATTCAGCTTGCAAGTTGAGAACCTTCATCCTAACTTATTTTGGAAGTAGCACACACACATATAACAAGAATCTGAGTAGGAAAACTTTTGTTTGAAATCTTTTCTTCAGTCCATAAGTCGACGTTTGTTGAAGATATTCTTCAGGAATCCAAGACAATACAATCATAAAATAAAAGCATCATAATCCTTTTTATTCTATAACTGTATTAGTTCAGAGTCCCAAGGAAGGTCCCAATCGAAGCACTTTTGGAGTAAAGAAGAAATTCCAAACAAGAGTTTCACATATATTTCTATTCCCGACCCCCATTTTGAAGTTGACTCATTTTTCATTTATTTTTTTTGTTTCAGGTAAGTTTTCCACTTGTCCAACCGCCAAGTTAGAAATTCATAAGCGTAAAGGATATCAGAAGGTAATTCAAAGCTGTAATAATAGATCGATAAGCAGAAATATCTCCACCATAAGTAGAAATAATGAGAATGGTTATTCCAAAGGACACTCCGAACATGAGTGCATAAGATAATTAATATGGTAGTTGCTTTCTATGTCACACAACAAGGATCATTGTCCTGTTGGTTATTTATGAGGGAGCGTTGCTGTTCGTTGTATATCATGTCATCGCGCAGACTAATCATAATATACAGGATGTCCCAAGTTCCAGTGCATATTAGAAATTTTGGGAAGAACTGGACCAATTTGAATTCTGAAAATTGAGGTAGTGATATTATTCGATATTTTCAAGCTAAAATATTATTTAGCTATTTATATTTTGCCCAAGGGCATAATATTGTCAATATTGACTTGATTAAGCAATAAATCAAAATAGCAATCTGGTATGACATGGAAATAATTCAAAATTCAGTTGTAATCAGCTTCAACAAGATCGAGTATCAACCTTTTCGAAACAACCTTCTTCTTTTAAAGGAAAACGTTGAACCTCATGACGCAACAATGACCTACCTAAACAAGATTTATGAGCTTTGCTATAGAACTCCATTACAACCACTTCATTCCCTGACATTTCGCCAGCCTGTTTTTGTTTCTTGATAAGTGCAAGAGAGTGAGACAGATCCAATGTCAATATCAAGGTTTGACATAACAGATACGTCTGATATGGTTATTTAAAATCGTCAATATTCACAGTTACGTCCTAAAGAAATTATTTTTATACATATTTGTTAAAGCTGAGTGAGTGCGATGTTGATAGCTTTGGCAAATTTCAAAGTTTATAAATGATTGAGAATAATTCTGATGATTCTCAATACTTGGGAGTTCAAACTATTACTAAACATACTATGGATATTTCAATCAGGTGTATCTCAAACTACGAGTTTCAATCGAGTTGAAATTTTGCGTGCATAATGGAGTATTACTTCTAGCCAAATGTGGATATTGCAAACTATTTTTTTTTGTTCAGGAAGGTTGATAAAATGTTTAAAATTCAAACATATATCTGACTTTAACGGGAAACATTTCTTTCAAATTCTTGTAACTTCTGAACGAAAACGAATTGGACAATGTTTAGAATGAGTGCATTCGTCAAAAATTGTCATGAACCTAATTGAACACCCTGCATACACAGGGTGTTCCTCAATTAGAGGTACAAAAAAATGACAGATTTCTTGGATAATTTTAATAAAAAAAGGCCCATAAACATTGGACCGCAAATAATTTGTTTTCAAGATACAGGGTGTTGAAGATGAAGTTTGATTTTTTTCAAGTTTGTTTTTATAGTACCTTCCTCTTACAAGATATTCAACTTAAATTTGGCATAGGTAATCCAATTTGAAGTTTGTATGTGATTTGCCAATTCTAAATGCAAATATCTACAGGGTGATATTTTTTTCTGGAACAGTGCCCGCTTGATTCTTCCAGAACTTATTTTTGGTGGACCACTGATAATTTAAAAAATATGAGTATAAAGTTCGGTCTAGTACATATTTCATTTTCTTGTAGTTTTGTCGTATCTGCTATTGATATCGAAAAAAAATTCAAACAATTGTCCAGTAATACTCAGGGAAATCCAAATTATCATGAAGATCCAGTTAGTAAACTGTGATGAATGAATAAATTATAAGTTTTTGGCATATACCCAATCTATAGCCGAAGATTAATAAAGATTCGATAAACTGGTATAATTGTCACAAACAGTAAGACTACAAAAAATTCCCTGTATTTCGAAAAAAAAGCGTTTGTGGGCCCATGTTCAAAGGACTTTGTTTCTTCAAATTATTCAAGAAATCTCACATTTTCCTTTGTACTTCCAATTTAGGAACACCCTGTATAGTTATGAGGTCTCCAAAAGTTCGAGTATCTCATGAATAAACAAGCGCTAAAAAGCTTCTGACTTCACAACAGTGATTTCCTTATTTTTTCCATATCATAGAATAAGTAAGTGAATTATTGACATTCTGGGACCCCCTGTATAAACATTCCGTCGAAATAATAGTTCCCCCCAAAATCCGAACCATCTGATTCGAAAACGACCGAAATCCACGAATCAAAAACTTTCCAACAACAATATCCGATCGCCCTAATAGAAACGACCCCTCTGCCCCCTCTGCTCGGGCGTCCCGACGTCCGTCGCCGTCGAAAATATCCCTGTGGCCGGCGTCCCGGATGACGAACGGCCGAAAACACCGTGAAATACGGCCCGTCGAAGGGGGAACGTCGGCGTCCGTGGCGTCGTCCCAGAGATGGGGACGCCGGTCCCAGTATCCCGAGCGTCGAGCGTACGCCGCCTCCAGTCTGAACCGCTCCAGCGTCCTGAGCCGTGCCACGGCCCGATCACTCCGCTGGCTCACGTGCTTTTCGCGAAAGTTTACGGAAGGCTTCCACACGCCCCCTTGGGGGTCCCCGGCTGTGCGAGGTTAGGTGCGATGTTCGTCGTTTTAAGATGCTGACGAAGAATTTGTGGTTTTTTTCGCGGACTTTGAGATGTTGTTGTTTTGACAGTTGAGGATTTTCTGGGTTTGAATTCGTGGTACGCGATGTTTTGCAGGTTATGTTGGGAAAGATGTGAATTTCGGAAAGTTTTTCTCGATGATCTCTGAGCTTAGAGAAAACGTAAGGTTCAGGTTTATCTATATCTCAATTATATAAGAAAAAACTTTGTTATCAACTTTCCGATGACATTCTAAAAATTAATTCACTGCATAATTTTCACCGCATTATACCAGTTTCTGAATCATACTTCACATAAGAAAGTTCAGAATTTTTACTGTTACAAATTTTAATAATCTACCAAAATGCATTCGTTTGATTACTATAATATGATTCCCTCGATTGAATTAAGTGATTGGGATTTTGTTCCTTGAATGCTTTACGTACATCTTTGATTTCGTACAAAAGTGTCTTGTTACCTGGACATCTGAAGATTTTTCGTTTTTGTTATTATCATCTTACAGACCCCAACTTCAGATAAAGTTAACAGAATTTGTTATTCAATGAGCCTGTTTTAAGAGCAGTATTCAAAAGAAAATTCTCTGAACTCTCAAATATCTGTGTTCTTCGAAATAACTTCCAAATATCTGGGGTACCAAATATTAGTTTCCTGTATTTTTTTTTGGGGGGGGAAAGTGCCAATATATCGGATATTTTTCGAATGAATTGTATATTCAATATATTCAAATATATCTAAAATACCTACCATAAGTCATTCAGATACCTAACCTGGTATCTAAATGTTAAGATCCACTCTATTCATAAAGTAACTGAAAAAAGCATCTTAAAGTATATGAATTCCTTCTTCAAAAGAGTAACTGAAGTGCAAAATAAATTAGGATATTTTTTCAAAAAGTAACCCATCTTGTAATTAGATTCCTCTCGAAAGTATCTGTGATAGATCTGTTAAAGGTATTGTCGAATTTCTTATAGTCATTACGTCGACACAATTGTTCTTTTTCAACATTGGCATAACTACGTACATCCTGAAAAGTGAGGAGAAATAACTTCAATAAGTGCCTCTTTCCAAGTGGCGCATTCATTAGCATAACATCCTTACTAAATATTCGAAGATATGAGAATATGGCTTTGTCCGCATCAACTGCATAGAGAATCTCCAACCATAACCTCATTGCTATTCAAAAGAAGCTCAGAATTCCTTTATAATTGCGAGCAGCATGACTTGAATTGGCCAACATTCCTAGCTACTCTCATAGAAATTGGGATATGCTGTAGAAGGATAACTAGACATCCTTCCAACAACATGAAGAACAGAAAAAACGAATTGGATGATCGTAAAAATAATGAGGAATGGTAGTATTCAAATTATTATGGAATTTTTTAAAATTTTGAATATTTGGTTAGAAACAGTAGTTTCTGCATTCTATATTTCATCAGCGAATACAGGATCAAAAGCAGCCAATTTGTCATTAAAATTCATTCTGTGTGTCTCTGATATGATTCTGAGAATTTTTTTGCTTGAATTATTTTTCGGCTGTCGCGAAACTATAACCACCTAATTAAAACTAAATCACTTAATTAAAACTAAAATCTTTCCCTAGAGCATTTTTTAACGGTTTTTGTCGATGTAGCAGAGTCAAAATAACTCTTATCGAGCCCTTTCTTTGATTGAACTGCATTTTGTTCCATAAAAAAAGGTTTTTCAATAGGTACATAAAACTCTTTTTTATCCATTTTTCAAAAAACAACAAATATCTCCATCCAGACTCAACCTATGTTCCGAACTTTTGACATGCATCCTTTGAATCTTAGTAAAGGGTGTTTTTTCTAGAGCTATAGAACTTTAAATTGCAATAAAACAACGATGGATTATTCGATTGAATTGAATTTTATTTATCCGTAAGATAATCTTGTGGCATTACATTTTAAATATGATTTCTGGCATATGACCGCCACGGCTGGCTCGGATGTAGTCCAATCTGGACGTCCAATTTTCGACGACTTTTTCCAACATTTGTGGTCGTATATCGGCAATAACACGGCGAATGTGGTCTTCCAAATGGTCAAGGGTTTGTGACTTATCCGCATAGACCAATGACTTCACATAGCCCCACAGAAAGTAGTCTAGCGGTGTTAAATCCCAAGATCTTGAAGACCAATTCACAGGTCCAAAACGTGAAATTAGGCGATCACCAAACGTGTCTTTCAATAAATCGATTGTGGCACGAGCTGTGTGACATGTTGCGCCGTCTTGTTGGAACCACAGCTCCTGGACATCATGGTTGTTCCATTCAAGAATGAAAAAGTTAGTAATCATGGCTCTATACCGATCACCATTGACTGTAACGTTCTGGCCATCATCGTTTTTGAATAAGTACGGACCAATGATTCCACCAGCCCATAAAGCGCACCAAACAGTCAGTTTTTCTGGATGTAACGGTGTTTCGACATACACTTGAGGATTAGCTTCACTCCAAATGTGGCAGTTTTGTTTGTTGACGTAGCCATTCAACCAGAAGGGCGCTTCATCGATAAACAAAATTCGCTTATGAAAATCGGGAACAACGGCAATCTCATTCTGGGCCCATTCGACGAATCTACGCCTTACTTGATGATCGTTTGGCTGAATTTCATGAATTGCCAAACCAAACTGAGAATAAATCATTTGAGAGCTGTTGAATCGGTCGCCATCTCGAATAGTTATGCCAACTTAAAGTTATACACCTCGAAAAAAAACACCCTTTATTAACGACAAAAAAGGAATGATTTTTTTTTTTTTTTAAATGTTTGAGAATGGTCTGCCGAAAAAAAATGGAATGTTTTATCCTAAAGAAAGCACCTTGTGAGGCTTGTTTGTCGAATATCCAGTTCCAGTATCGTAACTCTCGATTCTAACAAACAAACAATATACCATTCCCTATTTCACAAGTAATTAGCTATGTGTGCATCTCATACTTCAACTATTACGGACGTTATATATATTTCGTCTGTTTCCAGGCCATTTATAATTTCAGTTTCCATCGTTTCCACATTATGCATGCGGGGATTCCTATCCAAATCTATAGATTTCAGTTCGTGAGCTATTATCGAAGCAAATAATACATTCGCTGTATATCAGCGAAATAATATGATTTGTTTTCATATATACTGGTGATTTATTATTTTTCCATAACTATGAATATCATTGCAGCACTTGCTATACCATTTGAAAGCTCCTCGAATCGAAATGGGATTCTAAAGTGGTTTAGAAGTTTTCATGCGTGCACAAAAAGATTGTTTGGGTACTTTCTTAACCGATGTTGTCAGTTGAAGATATGATATATTGTGAGACATCAATATCGAATGTTATCAAAAATTTTTGATAGCACTAGAAAAAAAAATTGATCCTACCAAAATACATTCTAGTGGAGGTGTACTTTTGAAGAATGTTTCTCAGACATAATTTTATTTTCTAATGATATTTGGCTGGTAGCAATACAGGGGATTTTTTTCACGAGAGACAATTAAAAATGATTGAAAAAAAGGAGTTCAAATACAAACGAATGTCTCTTAGAGAGTTCACTATATAGATTTACAATAATAAAACCTGTTTTTAAAAGACTGTATCTAATTTAGTAATCGTTCTTCTCAACAATTCGAACATACCATCGAAAAACATTCCTCTTAAGTATACTTTTCAAAGATTATATTCCCTCAGGTTGAATTTTTCGATGTATGTTCAAACAAACATACTTTTCTGAATATATGAGTAGAATAAGTTTTCTAAAATAAAAATTGAACACTCTGTATGTACAGTTTATATTACACGAACTGTTCCTGACTATTTGATTGTTCCAAACTGATAGCTTATATTACCCCATCCATCACATACGATCGGTTTATTGAAATAAATCCATCTCCCCAAATATTGTCACAGCATCCCTATGACATCCAATAGAGATCAGATTGTGTGGGTGTAGGGTGTAGATGATAAAATATATCTGTTCACCCCCGTTTTCTCCCAAGATAAACACTATGGGGATACATAACAGGTTTTATTCGATTTCTGTGAGCCTTAAAGCTTTTTAAAATCAAAATCAGCATCATCAAAAATTTTTTTATACAATATTGAATAATAATGACGAAGTACATTATGAGGATTTCACTTTGACTGTTTTCATTCGTAAGCAGAGATCTTCTATTTTCAATTTATTGTTTGTTTTGGCAATCATCCTCTATCTTTCCTCCATTAATCTATTTTCATGAGCTACTTAGCTCTTCAAGTGTCATAATTATACGGCCTAGTCTAGCGTTTCACAAATCTTCGATCAGCCAATCAGCTCGTTGACAAGCAAGTTTTATGAACCTTTTAATCGATCTACTCATATTTCAATATAATATTTCATTCATTCTTGAATTATTGTTATTAGATAGAAATACACAGAACACGTTTCGAAGTCCATTCAAAAACGTTCAATAATGGTAAAGATAAATGATAGATCAAATATTTACTATTATCTTCTAGCATTAAGTTGGCTGAAACAATATTTTGCACTGCCCTTAAAACGAATAGCAAAAGGTTGAAAATATATTATGACATAATGCCTGGAATTTTGCATGTCCAAAGGCAGTTAATCAACGATGATTATAATATTTTAGCTTCGAATCGCTCTTGCCTAGCACTGATGATACGTCATATCTCCTGCTGACTTCCTATCGTAAATTTTCGACACGTTATGAGTTTTCTGTTTCAACCTGCAAAAACGATCAAACTGTTTCATCTAATTTTGATGATTATTCTACAGTTTTTTGTTTTCCCTAAGGTGTGAACCTGAAGTAGGATTAATATGTATACAAAGAGAAGGATCGTCTGCAGTCAAATTAGGAAATTTTTTCTACAATAATGTGGCTCCTTTACAACTATTGATGTAAAAAGTTTTTCAGTGGGACGTTTCATTTGAATCAAAATATAAAGTATTATATTTTAAGGTAAATCAAAGGATTTTCATTTCATTGCAAAGACGGAGATATGATATTAACGATGGGAAACGCTATCTGATGAATCAAATCCTTTTGATGGAATTTTCCATGGCCATTTCGCACATTTGCACTTGTATGTTCCATGACTTCAATATTTTCATCTTCAAGGTTTGAGGAATTCAGCAAATGCAGTTAATCTACTTTTCTGCCGAGTTAAACATATAATTTTTCCTTCGATAGTTTTTAATGATATATGTAGGATTTGGTTCTTGCAAATTATTACAATTCCGACAATCTTTTTATTTTTACTGTATTGTAAATTGAAAAGAAATTTGATAGAACTCGCAATTGTTGGCTTGGTTGGTTGCTATGGAAATGTATATGTCCATAATAATTATAGTTTGACAACTTATGAAATATATGACAGTTTTTTGAAAAATATCAGATATATTTATTGTATGAACAATGATAGCGACTTAGAAGTACTTAATCCTCCAGAAATAAGGGAGCTGGCAAAAAATATTGATGAACGTAATACTTGGCTGATTGATATGTGTCTGCAAAATCAATATTTGCTGTCAATCGGAGAAAAAAAAACCATTATTCTTACAAATTCGAGTTTATTCTTCAAAATAGTCACCTTCAAGAGTGAAAGATTCTTCAAGATGAAGAAATCCTTGAATTGGAATATCTATGCCGAATTCGCGTTGAATGTCTTGTGGAGGGAAGTTTAAATGAGAGAAAAAACGGAAAAAAATTGAACTTCAACTCCCAGTATTTGGAAAAAATAGCCCATGTTCATAGGACTTTTTTTCTTGGAATGATTTGCCATATTCGTTTGTACCTCCAATTTAGGAACACCCTGTATAGGTGACAAACTAAATGCTTCAATTACCGACTAGCAATAAAAAATCGACAATTTCTGCCATCGAGCTTCTCAAATAATCCATTATGAATGAACTGAATGCAGATTCGTATTCACTACATTCATCATCAAATATCAGATTCATTACGTTGGCGCTTGATAATCCTCGACGACACATTAAGCCTATCTAAATATTTCGAACTACTAAATCTACGAATCCACTTCAAACGTATATATCCGCCTGCTCTCTCGAAGAAAATTACGTTCTGCAATACGGCAAGAACAAACAGCAATCCAGAAGGATCGTTGCTAAAGTACGCACCCACTATCCGATCGCATTTCGTTCGAAATTACTCTAACTAATGTGCCACACTACTGTTTACCCCCGAATGCAACAACAAAGTGGATGTTGTCGTCTGAAACACCCACCAGGCCGAAATCCATCGGATTCGACCGGTACGAATTCACAAATGGGGCTCGAAGAAATTGATCTGACACGCTTGGCACGTTCCGCGTGTGGACAATGTTCGTGTCGAGTTGGAATGTCCACACTCTGAATGGCATCGAAAATAGACCGTAATCCGTAATTATGCCCGGAATGGATCCGTTGAAGGCTGATATTTCATTTCGAGGATTATTAGGTGATTGTCAATCGCGGAAAATAGCGCCATTTGAATTGGCGTATTTGTACCCTGTTCTGTCAGTGTTTGATTAATAGAATTCATAGGTGTTAAACGTTTTTCTCCGATTGACAGCGACTATTTATTTCCCTAACACATATCACTCAGCAATACATATACGTTTTCATAGCAACCAACAATTGCGAGTTCTATCAAATTTCGTTTCAATTTATCGCTACAGGAAAAATAAAAAGATTGTGGGAATTGTAATAATTTCCAAATACAATGTCCTACATATGTCATTATAAACAATCGGAGAAAAAATATTCCACTCGGCAGCAAAGTAGATTGACAGCCTAGGCTGAATTCCTAGCCGAGCGTAGCGAGCTATCAGCGAACTTTGCTGCCTAGTAAAACTATTAATGGTTACACCTGAGCTTATTGAGGAAGTGTTACCTAAATGTAGCTCTATAGTCTAAAAGATCGCATAATGCTCAATAGTATTTGACTTCTGTGCATTTTCCCTTTTTGATGATTCTTTTCCTATCCTGCCACAAAATCTCTGTACGAAATTCTCTGGACATCTTGTCGCCTGGCTCTGGTAAACTGATAACGATGGAAATTCGCCGACTAAAGCCCTGCGAAAGTTGAAATTGACCCTGAGTTGGCTTGTCAATTCGTCTTCGGCAACTGGGACCATTCTGTGATAAATGGATTCGTTAATGAACAGAATCTCGACAATTGACACATTTAGGGACCTTGACGGTCCCTTCGGGCTATTCAGCAGGTTGGAAAAAGTGTATGGCTTATTGTATAAGGTTAGAAAGCAATCCGTTCGGTGCTCGTGAATTTTCTAAACGAGACGGGATGAAAGATTTTTTTGGTGTGAGACTTGCCCATATCTTCTTCGGAGTACTCTGACCATATTCGTGAAAATGCATGCACAGGTTTATACAGGATGTTCTTCAAGTAATGTATTTCAATTCATTAAAACATCACGAACTGTTAGTGCCGTTAAAAAAATATTGAACAAAAAATCTATAATTTTCTCGTTTATAATTTATTTTTGATACTACTGAGAGATTTATAGTTTTCACATGAAATAAAAACTCATTTTAATCATTCTTACTTTTCTCCTCATCTTAAAATACACTTTTTATAGAGAAATAATTCATTTAGCAAAACAGAAAAGTCATAAATATATTTTTCTCTAATTCTGTAGTTATTCCGTTCATTCTTCCACATCTTGTAGAACAAAATCGTGCGAGAATATATCAGAAACGCACAGTTTTCATGTTATACAACATTTTTCAATGCAAAAATCACTAAATGATATTTATGGAAATATTTCATTAATTTCAATGAAAATGTAATGAATTAGAGAAGAGTTATTTATAATACAAGTGCAGAAGGCATTGATATTCTTCCACGAGTTCAAAATTCAAAAACGAGCCACGAAGTGGCGAGTTTTGGAATGAACGAGTGATAGAATGAGCCTTCTGTACGAGTATTATACATTATTTTCTCTAATTCTGTGGTTATTCCGTTCATTCTTCCACATCTTGTAGAACAAAATCGTGCGAGAATATATCAGAAACGCACAGTTTTCATGGTTATATTTTATTATTCTATGTTGGTACTCCGAACTTTCCGCCACGGCTTTATCTGTCAATTCATCAATTTGCCTTGAAGAAATCAGTCCTGCCAAGCAACATTTTTCAATGCAAAAACCACTAAATTATATTTATCGAAATATTTCATTAATTTCAATGAAAATGCAATGAATTAGAGAAAATAATGTATAATACTCGTACAGAAGGCTCATTCCAACAATCGTTCATTCCAAAACTCGCCACTTCGTGGCTCGTTTTTGAATTTTGAACTCGTGGAAGAATATCAATGCCTTCTGCACTTGTATTATAAATAACTATTTTCCAATCTCTACTATACAAGGCGTTTCATTAAAATTGCAAGCAAATTCAGGACATTATTCTCTGAGTTAAATAACACAGAGATTTATATTCCTAATTTGTCGCAATGTTTATAAAACATGAATTATTATTATCTGCTCACCTCAAATGAGGGATGTAACTGAAGAAAAATAATTTTTCCCCGATTGATAGCAAATATTGATTTTGCAGACAAATATCAATTAGCAAAGCATTACTTTTCCTGCCTAGGCAGCAAAGTGATTATTCTCAATGCGAATAAGACATTTTCTGGCAATCAATATTCTTTGTCACCTTACTTATTTCTGGAGGAGTAAGTACTTCTAAGTAGCTCACTGTCCATAATATAAAGATATCCGATATTTTTTTCAAAAAACTGTCAGATATTCCATAAGTTGTCAAATTATAATTATCACGGACATATACATTTCCATAGCAACCAACCTTTCCAACATTTGCGATTTCTATAAAATTTTGTTTCGATTTATCACTACAGGAAAAATAAAAATAATGAGGAAATTATAATAATTTGCAAATACAATAATCTTAGGGTATCATTATAAACAATCGAAGAAAAAATTATATGTTTAACTCGGCAGCAAAGTAGATTGACTGCCTTGGTTGAATTCCTAGCCTCGTTACGCTTGGATATGAACTATCAGCCGCAGCAGTCAAACTACTACTTTGCTGCCTAGTAAAACAAATAACTATTTCCTTGACCCATATTTCCGGATTACTTTCACTAATTTTTATCAAAATGAGTGGTTATATTCACTGGCTAGTGAAGAAAATTTTTCAACCTGAATTTCATAGACCATAGTCTATTAAAACACATCATTCCAGAGTACCCAAATCAGCATTTCTAGACGGCCAGGCAAAATCTACGAAAACCGCTCATTCAATTAACTTCGTTCCATCCTTAACACGCCGTAGCCTCGTCTAAGCGATAACGACTATCCTTCAGTCATCTTCCCGTACGAAAACGCCCATAAAACTTTTACTACCGTTAAGTATAGAACACAAAAGCATCTTTCCCAGCGTCTACGACATGGCCGTCGATCACTCGACTAGGATCAGAAATAAATCAGCACACCGGCGGACATAAACAGTAGTCACAGACGTTCGCTCGGCCACAGAACTGACATGACGGGCGCATTCCGAAAATCAGTTCGTTTGTTGACGTGAGTGTCAAGAAGAAGAAGAAGCAGCATGGTCTGTCACAACAGGTGCGAACGGTGTGCGGACTTGTCTCAAGTCACGGCTGAAGGAGAGGAGAAGGTCTGAGGACGTCGAGGATCCGATAAGTGGACAGGATCTCACAGCCCACTCATGAAACATGCAGATGATACTGGTCGCTGGAGGGTGAGTATGAGAGTCTTGTCGATTTGCTTCGTGAAGGGGGTGAAGATTGATCTCCTTTGATTGGGTTAATGTAAATGCATCAGGTCTAATTGGGTGCAGTGGTGATGAGGATTAGGTGGGGAATTTTATGTTTTCGAGCGCTCGTTCACCCAAATACTTCGCTTTATCAATGTGTTTCCAAATTCGATATTTCCTGAATTGTAATTAATTTTTCGTTGGCATTGTTGAGAATCGACAGACCAGTAAAAATTTCCGTAAGTAATTGCACAAGTGCATCAAAATTATCGATATTCAGCATGACAGCGTGTTGTCATAAAAACTGCATGAGTTCATGCATGAGCCCTCCACCTTCGGTGTCGGGCTCTTTCTCCAAAAATGAAAATGACCGAATGCAGTTTTTCAAAGAAAACACGCTGGAATGCGAAATTATCCGGTCATTTTGATGCACGAGTGTAATTCGGGGGAATATTTCCCGAATAAACTGTTACATTACTCATCAAACTGATGTAGAATGGAATTGCCATAGATTCGAACTGTGTAAGATGCATAGAAACTATGCATCTATGAACAGAACAATTATCGCAGTGCTATTTCGCTTCCTACAATGCAATTATCGCTGTAATTTTTGATAATTGTTCTCCATTTACATAGAATTTTCGACAGGAGGGAAATATTCAAATTAATTTCAATGAAAACTCATTCATGAAATGTCAAGATCAACGAGAAATCGACAAACCTGAGTTTTCGTAAACACTATGGACTTCTCTAGCATTTACAGTTGTTCTTGAGTGACGTACATACACGGTTTCGATTCTGTACATCACAAACTTGTCCCAACAGCTCGAATGCTTCCACCTATTTTTGTTTTGCGAACTGTTTCACCATTTTTGTAATTAATTTTTTAATTTTCATTGGCATAGAAGCGTATATTGTTTCATTTTTAGCAATGGCGTAGTTTTCACTTGTCAAATGTCAAATGATGACAGTTTCAAAAGTGACAGCTATCCAGATAGCGGGCTTCTTGAAATCAAACCTCTAAAATTCAATATTATTTCATGATTTTCTATAACAATCAATTCGCTCTTCTCAGGGGAATAAAATGAATAGATAAAATCGTTCTGTATTCTCCAAAGATATGATATCATTAGGGGTTTCAATTAAAACTCTAATTCTGTAAGAAATTATCTCAGGATATGGGTTTAAAGCTGAAGAAACTAAGGAGGCTAATGTCAGGTATTATTAATGATAGTAACGACGATAATAAGCGAATGAATAGCGGTATATAATCGTTTTGGAAGACTTCCTCAGAGAATATAATCCATAGAATTAGTTGTAGGTCCTTTAACGGGACGTAGAAAAGCTGATTATAGATAACTTATACGAGCAAACTAGGGACCTCAAATATCTCTGAGTTTAATTTGATGTGACAATCGATTGCTCTTTTTAACGATTTAATCCCTATAAAATAATGTGTAAAAGAATCGTTCCAACCATCAGACTAGATATAAAAGGTTTACATAGACCGTCTATCCGTTACAAATTGGCGAATGCGCCAGACGTTAATTCATTGCAGTTGTAAATCAACAGATGCATATGCGGATGAACTCTACATTCACCATTAATATTCGGAGTCGCCTGTTATATGTCGGATATTCACATCATCGTTTTTGCAATGGAGATTTTTCGCACTATCCGAAATTATATTCTCATCATTTAACACTGGCGTTTTCTACAGCGCGCTCCCGAACAGATTGAATTGTAAAGGGTGTTTTTTTTTAGAGTTATAGAATTTTAAATTGCAATAAAACCACGATTTATTATTCGATTGACATAAATTTTATTTATCCGCAAGATAATCTTGTGGCATTACATTTTAAATATGATTTCTGGCATATGACCGCCACGGCTGGCTCGGATGTAGTCAAATTTGGACGTCCAATTTTCGATGACTTTTTCCAACATTTGTGGCCGTATATCGGCAATAACACGGCGAATGTTGTCTTCCAAATGGTCAAGGGTTTGTGGGTCATTCGCATAGACCAATGACTTTACATAGCCCCACAGAAAGTAGTCTAGCGGTGTTAAATCACAAGATCTTCAAGTTCGAACTTACTGGCATTAATCTACTTCCTTTTGTATATCAATTAATAGTAAAATCGTTCTTTGAATAATCTTATTTAACAAAATAAGCCAATTTCTTCAACGACAACGTACTAATTTGAATGACAATTTGTTTGTTTGGATTCCGAACACTGACAGAAGAACTAAAATGGCGGTGTGTGACGTCATCACTAATTAAGCGTATTGGCCGCCGAGAACTTGTGATTTAACACCTTTAGACATTTTTCTTTGGGTTCAGGTGAAAGATATTCGTTTCAAATATCAAAATGAAACCTCCTATTGGAAATCCTTCAGTTCCAAACAAGTGTTAAATAACAATGTGTTGAAAGGAACCCAAATCATGGCATGTTACTTTGCCGGTTAATTAAATTTCGTGAAGAAATAACACGAATACGTTGAACAAAATCTCACTTCGCGTCAGTGCTCCTCCAATTTTTTTGCCTTCCAATCCCAGCTCATGATTCTGTGTTATCCCATCGTTAAATAACTTAAACGAACACGGCAAAAACCCCGTACAACTTTAAGCCCGATATCGAAACACTGCAGAACCTGCTGACAAAAACAGCGAAAACTCCGTGCTGCAGAAAACTAGAACAAACTCCCCTAACCCGACACATCGGCGTCGGCAAAAAAATGTATCGTGGTGCGGCCATTCTTCGTTCCCCCAAAAACTTGGCCCGTCTCCAACGGGATACGCGGGTTAGTCCCTCATTTTTCACCGGGTCCCGGAATAAGGATGAGATCGATTAATGCCTCCATAAATAAGGAGCCGTTCTTGAAGAACGCGGAATTAATAATGAATCATGTTAACGAATCGTTTTTTGCACGATCTATATATAATAATAAGAGGGGGGAGTAATGTGAGTCTTTTACTCCCTAGGGTAAAAAAGCGAGGCCAACTGATTTGAAAATTATTTTATCATTTAACATTTACAATAATATGGTAACCATTGATTGTACTAAACAAAAATGTTAGTGAATTAATTTCATTATTGGGTGGTTCGAAGACAACACAACGAACTAGGCAAGAATAACAAGGTCTGTTTGTCTGGGATTCCGGTCGATCAAGACTTAAATGAAATGAATAGTCCAACACACTTGCAAGAGAAGGAGCATGAACTTCCTTCATCGGCCAGAACCTTTATGTGGTATAGGTAAATGTACCTACAAGAAAGATTTCCAGCTGTAGAAAAAACCGAAAAAGAAATACTCTGACGGAATCTTCTCAGGTTGGATCATTCCAAAAAGTTTCCTCGGAACTTTGAGTCGGCGAGATCTAAGAAGTATCTGCATCTTAGCAAGAATATGCGACACCCCCTCAGTGGATTCCTTAGAGGGCATTGCTGCCTCAGAAAGCACCTTATGACAATGAGTCTGGCAGAAAACAAGTGCAGATTCTGCGGGGAGGAGGAAAAAACTCTATATCACCTGCTGACGGAATGCCTCGCCAACGCTATCCTACGCAAAAAAATGCCTTGGACAAGAGAGGAAGTGAAGAGGTAACCTCTTTGAAGCCATCTCAGCGAGAGCAGCTCTGATGGAGGGAAAAATAGACCATAAGGTTGAGGTATACAGTCTGCAGCTCGCCCTTCAGTTCCTAATGTACTCCAGTATCTTGTATGGCTTCAAGGAGGTTACTTTCGCTTGTCCAAAGCATTTTATTTAGCATTGGCTGGCAATGACGAGGCATTCCATTATCAGGTGATCTTGAGTTTCTTTCTCCTCCCCCAGAAAAGGAACTCATCGTTTTCTGCAAGACTCCTTTTCATGAGCTGATTCCTGAGACAGCAGTTCCTTGTGGGGAATCCAGTGAGGAGATGTAGCATATTCTTGCTAAGATCCAGATTCTTCTCAGATCTGGCAGTATAAAAGTTTCAATAAAACTTTTCGGAATGATCCAACCCAGGAAGATTCCACCAGTGTTAAGGTTTTTTCCTTTTCTTGAAGCTCTTTCTTGTAGTTCCTTATAATGATACCATCGAAAGGTTTTGAGCTAGGCATTTGCGCTCATCTTCTGGCAAGTGTGATGACCTCTTTCTTTCCTTCATTTCCCGAGTACTCAGACTACACAGACCTTGTTGTTCTTGCCTATTTCATTGAGTGTCCTTCGACACTCTAATACCATCTCAGGATCTATGATATGTGAGCTCAACCCTTAGATTGCAGCCTGAGTGTCAGAAGTTATCGCTATATCGCATTTTGATGATTCCGTATTAAGTATTTCCTAGAGACGTAGAATTCATCACTCGTTCAATAGTTTGGAGATATTTGTTTTAGAAAACTCAGGAAAAGCAAGCACACTCTTTCAATTTCCACATCATCAATATGGCTGGCAGTATTAATCAGTCGTCATGGTAATAAAATTCACTTTTGTACGCTATCAAAACAGTGATCGTGAATTTGAGATATCATATTCACAATTGATTAATTTCTTCTTAGATTTTTTTTTCATTTAAAATCGTTTTTAAGTGCCCAAAAAAGTATCTTTAACCTCGAGAATACTCCTTCCCTCAGTGCTTTGTAACTCGCTAGATCTTCTCTTGCGAATGCACCTAACAAAAAATCATGCATTTCATTCCCTTGGTGTAGAATCTATTATTTTCTTTGTAATCCACCTCGTTGCCGAACTCGGGAATGCGGTGGCTGAGATTTATCACTTCCGCTCGGCTGATAGAAGATCATTATTCATTCGGGGGTGTCGATTAACGAGACGATACACCCTGTATGTGCGAGTTTACAAGGGGCTTTATTGTTTTCACATCAATTTCGGTTCATCCCGCAGTAATTCAAGCGGTATCGGTTGGAATTAATTTCCCGAAAAAGTTTCTTATCTGGATACACGTTCGCGTCGCGGTTTATCCAGGGTGTTCCAAATGAAGTGGTTAACAATAAAATTACAACATTTTTTAGTATAATATAAGAATCTTTTATGAACTTTTGAAACATTAAGTTACCAGAAGATGTGGTTATTCTCCGTTCGAATTGTGTTGTTTTGCATATCATATTAAGTTTCTTCGATGTCAAACTGATGCTGCTTTGTATAGAGTGTTCCAAATTAGTTGTTTAGTGAGAGGACCTCAGAATCCTTGAAGCAAAAAAATTTTATACCATATTTTCGGTTTTGATATTTGAGAGAATCGATTTGGAGGGAACCGCAATCTTATGAATTCAACTGTTTTCGATTTATGAAAGAAAATCGGAAAATATCGTGAAATGAAAAGTTCTCATAACTTATTCATTATTGGTGCTATTAAGATGAAAGAAAAACATTCTACAAGGTCTTTTTTCAGTAGAATCCTTAAGTAAAATTTTGATCTGCAATTTGTTCTGAAGTTATAATACAAACTTGGGTTTTATCTTCAAATGTCAAACATACAAATTTCTATAACAAATAAAACTTTTTTTCTCCTCAAAAACATCATATATGAATTTCTCATAAAACTATAAGACCATCAGAAGTTTCAGTTCCACACGACAAACCAAACCAGTGCCTATCTAAGATGATCTGTAAACTTCAAATAATTCAATTCAAAAAATCCAACGATGTTAAATCCGGAAACCTTGGTGGCCACCGAATATTTTAAGTTCCCAGATTATCATAGATGGCTTCTGGTTCATATAACATGTATATTCTTGAAAAGGTGAAAAAACGGTTCAATCTTCTAAATTTTCTTAAGAGATTCTCAGGTTTACATTTCAAAAACAATGGTTTATATTATAACTTCAATACTAATATCAATTCAACACAAATGATAACATCAATGGATTCTACTGAAAGAGGGTGCCTGTAAAATGTTTTTATTGCATCTTAATTGCACCAGTAATGAATAAGTTATGAGAACTTTTCATTTCACGCCATTTTCCAATTTTTCCTTATAGTTTTGAAAACAGTTAAATTCACGAGTTTGTGTTTTTCATCAAATTGATTCTCATAAGTAATTGCACAAGTGCATCAAAATTACCGATAATTTTGCATGACAGCGTGTTGTCATAAAAACTGCATGAGTTCATTTTCATTTTTCTCCAAAAATGAAAATGCACGAATGCAGTTTTTTAAAGAAAACACGCTGGAATGCGAAATTATCCGGTCATTTTGATGCTCGAGTGTAATTCGGGGGAATATTTCCCGAATAAACTGTTTTTTAAAATGGAATTGCCATAGATTCGATTTGTGTAAGATGCATAGGAACTATGCATCTATGACCAGAACAATTATCGCAGTGCTGTTTCGCTTCCTACAATGCAATTATCGCTGTAATTTTCTTTTATTGTTTTCCATATACTTACATAGAATTTTTGACATGACGGAAATATTCTCGAAAATCGTACTCGAAAATGTGCCATTCATGTTTTTTTACGCTCAAAGGAAGTCTCAGAACCCCTCATTACTCACCCTATACAATAAACCCAACAAAACCCATTCAAACCTAAAAAAAAACCCACGCCATCTGCCGTACATCCGTCAAAACCCCCAATATCGAATCACCGCAGTTTTGAAATTTTCCCCCCTTCCTGACCGACCACAAAAAAGTCCTAGAATATTAAACGCTCGCGTCATTATCTGTGGCCACGCGGCCCGCGATCGTATCAGCCCGCCTCCGTTCGGGCCGATCCGCCGCCCCCTCGTGCTGCAGTCGAGTCGTACGACGGCGGTCTCTGGATTGTCACCCGTCGCGGAAATCCACCCACGACGCGATCCGACAGTGTGTGCGAACTTTCGAAAAGTTCAGTGCGAAAGTTTTGAAGTTTCGCCGCCGCGAAAATCGGTCGGTCCCTTTGATCTCTTTTGTCGGCGATCTTTTCGCCGCGGGGTGGCCGTTCTTTATTTTTTTTTCGGTTGTATCGGACAGTTCGTAAGTGGAGGAACGAGGCTGTTTGATGGTCAGTTGTTATATCGATCTGAATTCGTTAGCGGGAAACAATTGATCCGTTTCTGGGGTTATTTCTACGATTCTGTTCGGTGGCTAGTCGTTGAGGTTTTTTTCGTAGAAGTTTCTGTACATATATGATTCACATACACGTACTTAGCTTTTCTTGGTTATGCTTTTCAGTAGTCACCTTTTCACTCACTTGTAATGTTGGGAAATCTTTGGCACTCTATCGATTACAAGAAATTATATTAGTATGTTATATACGTCGAAATTTGTTACTACACTCTTGATAAATAACAAAATTATAACATCATTATGCCAAAACCTTCTCTATCTGATATATCTTTCCGATACATACTTTTTTGTCAAGAAATACAATTTCAAATGACAACATTTTAAATCCTACCAAAAGAAAAATGATTATATATCTTCTCTCTTACTTTTCTGTGAAATAAGTATGCAAATCATCATTTTCAATTGGAGTGATGATTTTCGAAAATTTATCTTCTGGTTGATGGTGAATACATTTATTTTTCATCATAATATCAAATATTCTACCTTCTACAACTTGAACTTCTTATATTGTCATATATTTCTGGCAGAGCAACCCATCATGAAATAAACCACCAAAAAAATTGTCATTTATTTTAATTGATATCAAACACTAGTTATTTTGATTTCCTTTATGTTCTTATGTAAATAATAATTTTTTCTCTATACAGTAGCTTCTTCAGATTTCGAATAACTGTTATTCAGAATGTGTAAAATCTGAAAAAGCTACTGGGTAGCGAAACAATTTTATTTGCATAATGAGATAGTGGAAATCGGAATAACTCTAACTATATTAAAATTCATTTCAGTATTTTGTCACTAAGTTTCAAATTTTAATTCGATCAGATGAGAAATTTTTAAGTTATAGTAGATTTGCTGCATTGATTCATTCATAGTTTTTAGGCCAAACCCATGTTACTCTTTATGGAGAATTCTAAATTCAATTTTGTCGAATTTGGTTACATTTCGAATTTTTCCTCTGTACAGGTAGTACAGCTGTTGATGCTGCTGCGATTGCATCAGTTGAAATAACAACAGCGATAAAAAGAAGAGCAGCAGCCACATTTGCAGCAGCAGCAACATCTGTATCAACTTTTGGTGCTGCAAAATAACTTGATAATATTGAAAGGGAAAAATTCAAAATGTACCCAAATTCACTGAAATTGAACTCGATAAGGATTCGCATGGGTTTGTACTAGAAACTGGAGATAAATCAGTGCTGCTAATCTTCTTGGTCATAACTCCAAAACGATTAAACAGATTCTGCTCATTAATAAACTCAACTAAGACACATGGACTGTGAACCCGTCCTGAGAATTTCAATAGACCATCATATGGCCTTTAGGTGTTATCGGGTACACGCACACAATAAATTTTTACTCAAAAATCTTCATCAGAGAGGCACACCTCATCGTTTGAGATCAACCCTGACTCAAAATCCGCAATTAACAGACAGTTGGGCAAAACGTTAACCGTCTATTCCAATAATTGTCTAGAATTTTTTCTTGTCGCCACATTTCACTGAATTCCGAGAAATAATAGAGAAAGCCTAGAGTACACGAGCTCCCAACTGGTTCTCCCTCATAATTTACCGGAAGTAAAAGAACCCGACGCGTCCGAAGAATGAACGAACCGGATGCGGGAAAATTGGTCAAGTTACCAGAACAAAATTCACAAGCACCTCTACCTTAATACAGTATCGCATTAGCGTTTTATCGTGTCTATCAAATATTTCCCGTTATGTAGGTCAACCGGCGAAGAAGTATTACCTTGATAATTGAATAATATAGATACGCTGTATGAATTTTCAATGGCGGAGCCTAATAGACTTTTCAGTCGACAACGAACAACGTTGTTGTCATAATCACGCAATTTCAAGGTAATTGCTAGAGGGTGGGATTGTTGTAAACGCGCCTCGTTTGTTCACGAAAAAAAAGGGGGAAAAAAGCATCGACCTGAAGTCAGATGCTTTCACGAACGTTTCGTACCTATTTTCCTGCATAAATCAAAGTTGAAGAATACGAACCTTTTTTTTTTCAATAGAGCTGCATGTGCACACAATGAGGTTACTCATCCAGATAAAGACCTTGTTACTATCACAAATAGCGAGTATGTAACTGTAACTTTAGACTTTTTAGGGTTTTCCAGTTTCCAATTTCATTTAGAATAGCCTGCTATTTCGGCAACTATCAACTTTTGAAGCTGTTTTCTTTGAAGAGTTATACAACCACATCACACTGTATTTTACGTGAAGACATTCAAACTTAAGTTAATAAAGGGTGTTTTTTTTAGAGCTATAGAACTTTAAATTGCAATAAAACAACGATGGATCATTCGATTGACATGAATTTTATTTATACGCAAGATAATCTTGTGGCGTTACATTTTAAATATGATTTCGGGCCACGACTGGCTCGGATGTAGTCCAATCTGGACGTCCAATTTTCGATGACTTTTTCCAACATTTGTGGCAGTATATCGGCAATAACACGGCGAATGTTGTCTTCCAAATGGTCGAGGGTTTGTGGCTTATCCGCATAGACCAATGACTTTACATAGCCCCACAGAAAGTAGTCTAGCGGTGTTACATCACAAGATCTTGGAGGCCAATTCACAGGTCCAAAACGTGAAATTAGGCGGTCACCAAACGTGTCTTTTAATAAATCGATTGTGGCACGAGCTTTGTGACATGTTGCGCCGTCTTGTTGAAACCACAGCTCCTGGACATCATGGTTGTTCAATTCAGGAATGGAAAAGTTAGAAATCATGGCTGTATACCGATCACCATTGACTGTAACGTTCTGGCCATCATCGTTTTTGAAGAAGTACGGACCAATGATTCCACCAGCCCATAAAGCGCACCAAACAGTCAGTTTTTCTGGATGTAACGGTGTTTCGACATACACTTGAGGATTAGCTTCACTCCAAATGCGGCAGTTTTGTTTGTTGACGTAGCCATTCAACCAGAAGTGCGCTTCTTCGCTAAACAAAATAAAATGGACCTAGTGCGCGATACGTATTCCGCACAGAACCATTATTGTCGAAATAAAATTGCACTATTTGCAAGCGTTGTTCAGGCGTGAGTCTATTCATGATGAATTGCCAAACTAAACTGAGAATAAATCACTTGACAGCTTTTGAATCGGTCACCATCTTGAACAGTAATGCCAATTTAAAGTTATATACCTCGAAAAAAACACCCTATAGATGTTCAGTTGTGAGTATTCAGGAATGCAGAAGATACGATAGAACTCCTTAGCCGATTTTCAAAGAGACGACTATTTTTCTATTAGAGAGTTGATGCAGGTGCAAGAATTCCTTCTCGCACAGCATCATCCAGCATCCGGCGCACTATCGAAGGCTAGATAAGAATCGATCTGGCAACTCAATCTCTCTTCAGTATGGGAGAACGGATAGCTCCATAAAAGCAGGTCATGATCCAGTGAGCAAGATTTACTCTCCTTTTTATTTCCAGTAATGGAATCATAAGTTTGTGTGTCTACTTCAATTTCAAGGCATGCTCGATGTGAAGAACGGCGTGTCAGTAATGCACGATGAAGTGTTGAGCTCACAACGAAGATTAGTCGTGATGGTCTACCGCAATGCTGCTGGTATTTCTCGTAGAAATTTCTGGAGAAATTCGGTGTTGAGTTTCGAGGTTTAAATTGGAGACATCGCGTTACTCTATTACAAAGTTCTCTTTGCGTTACATTTACATTCTAATCAGAGACAACCATATGGTGTTATAAAGAAGTAAAGAAAATATTGAATCAAATTTGGAATATGAAATTTTTTACTGAACACCTGTATCAGTTCTCTAAACAGGGCTTTCCTGAATTGACACGATTTATTTATATAATATCAAGAGATAAAATCACATGGTTTCATTGTCAGTTACCTATGAGAAATGAAATTTCGAAATTTCGAATTATTTTCAAAATTTGAAAAACGGAAAAATATTGTATTTCAGTTCAGATGAAAATTAAATTCGTATTAAGGTTTATTTCAATGATTACAATCACCCAATTTGAGTCAAATATTCGGACAACCAATTTTCACAGCTCTCTAGTCACTTGGTTCTAGGTTCGGACTCTATTCTCATGAGGGAACTTATATTTTTTTCCAATTTTCTAAGGGTTAGGTATGGAAAATTTTACGGAAATTTTTCGACAATAATAATTTACGTAACAAGTTCGGAAAATAGAGTTTTTTTGGACGAATACACAAAATTCCAGGACGAGCGTAAGCGAGTCCTGGAATTCTGTGAGTCCAAAAAAACCATTTTCGGGCGGGTTGCGTACAATATTTTTTCAGCAACCGTATAGAATAACACTATCGCTGCTGCTTTCCATATTTTAATGCGATTGCGATCAAAAAACATGCAAATTGTTGACAACTAATTTCATATGAACTGTCAGCCGTTTTCTCGGTTGCTATGTGATCAACTGCATTTATTAAAAATATACCTATCAAGATTTTCATATTCACAACGACACAAACAACGTGATACTTTTCCGGACTAGGCCGGGAAATGCTACTTTCCCAAAGAAAAAGCGTCCGGGAGGTGAGCACTTCCCGGACGGTTGCCGAAAAAAAATTTTTCAGGTGACATCGGAATTCGGCTAGTCAGTGATCGTCAATTATTGCCTCGCTCACCGATTCTTCGTAGAGCTCACGGTTTTGAGGAAATTCGAAGTCGAAATATGGAAAAAAATTGAATTTCCCCCAAAACCGTTATATCTCCTGGATTATTTCTCACAGACCCCTCAAATATGAACGTTTTTTGAACATCAAGTTCTGATCTGAAACATAGTGAAGTTTCAAAGGCGTAGCTTACGTCCAGGAGAAGTTGCAGTCTCGGGAATATTATTACTGGTTTTTTCTCGAAAATTTCAGATTTTTACCTATAATTTCTGGAATAATGTACTAATCGCCCAACTGCAAGCATTTTCGTAATACACATAGTCGACTCAATCATTAAAATGATACAATATTCTCATGAGGGAACTTTTATTTTTTTTCAATTTTCTAAGGGTTAGGTATAGAAAATTTTACGGAAATTTTTCGACGAAAAATTTTTCAGGTGAGATCGGAATTCGAAATTTCAACTGAGAGGAATATAACACATTTTACTCACGTAACGATCTCAGCCAATTTACTCATTCCAAAAACCATAAAAGGAAAAACATTATTTTATAGATCCGCTTTGTCGCCAACATCTGATATTACGTTTTTCCAAGGTGTTACGCAGGGATACTTTCCGTGACTGTTGGAATTTCATTATGTGTCAATTATTCAGCGTTCCGTTCGGTTATGTCGAGTTGGAGTTCGACAGGAAATTTCGCGTAACGCCGGCAGTTTTGAGTGAAAAATAATAGGCTGGGCGAGGATCAGACCCATGTGGGAACATGCCATTTATATAATTAGGGGATCGCGTGATTTCAGCCTTTCGCAGCCCTGAGAACCGGCCAAGGGTGGCCAGACACAACGATGAACACGTTGAGAAGGTAGCGTAGGACGTCTGAATCTGGTAGATTTATATCTGGGGTGTTGAAGGAGGGCATTTATATGGAGTCCACCTAGTGGTTAGTTGTGAAATGAGCACACGAAGGCTTATGGAGAAAAGAGAGATATCTCAAGAATTATTTACTACGTTGACTGAATTTTGAGATGATTACATGAAGCTTTCATTCCATTTTAATAGAACACAAATGAAAAACCTATCATTTCCTTCACAATTTTTCTTTTGAGTCTTAAAGGGTTGTTGCAGTAACATGGTATCATGAAAAGTCATTAAATTGAATAATATTAGGTATGTGGAAAGACAATATTTGAGGGGTCTGTGAAGAATAATTCAGGAGATATAACGTTGATGTTGATTTGTATATCCATTTCACAGAAGAGTAAGAGATAATATCTATGACTACCTGTTGAGATTGCTACCTCAGTATATGGTACGGTGTCCATAGTGCAAGTAAGGGAAATGAATGAGTACAAGTTGTAGGTTTGTAAATTCAATAAGGTTTTTGAATTATAAGATACTTATGAGGAAAAATTGTCTCAAAAAAACGTACGTCTCTTCTAAAATAAATCAGTTATTCAATTTATCAACCGTTCACTCAATTTGTACAATTTTGGATGATTTATTTTACATGTTGAAATTATATTTCCAGACGAAAAAGTATATATAAAAAAAATTATGAGTTGGCACGGGTTTTTGGAATGATGATGTCATAATTTTGATATTGTATGGTGAAATTTGATTTCAGGGTTGTTTCTGAATATAATTATTGTATACCTATATTATATACTTGTTCGATTGTTGTAGTTCCATTGTGATGTTTATTAAGTATGTTTTTTATATTTTTTACAGATTTGAAAAAGGGCACTGCCCGAAACGTTGCCTATCAAATGACGGTTAAATCTTTAAACAATAAATATATTCAGAAACAACCCTGAAATCAAATTGCACCATACAATAAAAAGTGAACAGGGTAAATAATAGATATTTATATCATCTTGCTTTCATCAGGTAGACTCCTTTCACCTTTAAAAGAAGTAATGAAATAAATCCCCTGAATAATATCAACTTCAAAATTATGCAGTAATTACAACGACTAACTTTTAATCTCCAATAACGGATCAAAATACCAAACGTGAAAAAAAAATCAAGAAATGATCGGAATGCAGTGCGTGATAAGTGTTAGGGATGAGACGGTAGCGTACGTTTCCGACGAATGGTACTGAAACCAACAACAGTTCTGTTAGCATGCCCGGCATTGCTGATGGAGGGCGCCAGCAGTATTCCTTCGCACTTTGAAACCCATGGCTGCGTTGGCGATTTATGGTTTGGGAGACGAGGGACGCTATCCCAGGTATGCTGACAGGAAACGGTAACTATATTTCTCTCCTGCACCTAACAAATATGCACATCAGGACGTTTGCCGTCCGTATTTCGTTGCCGGCGACACTGCAGATCTATGAGATCGTATATTATTCGAATGGGCCTGCTATCGATATCGATATGTTGGTCTATAGGGCTGTTAGAAGTCAGTCTCTAGTTCCAAAAATGTTTTGGAGGACCCTCAGATGAAGCGGAGATAGTAGAGAGTAAAAGCTCTTTCAGTACTCGTTGTGAAGTGGTCAAATTAGTACTGACGCTTAGTTGTAGAGAGGGTCTTCTAAAACGAGACAATGTGGAGTGGATTTCTGGTTCCAGTGTCGTAACGACAGTGTTTATGATCCTTAAACCATTCGCTAATGAAACGATGACGAGTTGATCATAGTTAGGTAACCTTAACAGTACCTTGAAGACATTGCAACGGCAAGAGCGCCAATTGATCAGTTACCAATCTATTCTGCGTATACAGACATGTAAAACGTAACTCAAACACCTTCACCAAAGATACTAGCCGCAAAGCATTTCTTCATTGCACAGTGAACAGAATTTTCATTATCAAAACTCTGTAGGATAAGCCAGGGATTCTAGTCAAAAAGAGGCCTAACATTCCACAAATGGTATATTTAGTGTCCTCAACAACATATTAAAATCACCGAAGTCCAGCTTTTTTTAATGACTTAGGAATCCAACTCAGAGAAATCTGGGTAGGATTATAATAATAATAATAATAATAATAATAAGTTTATTCACCCAAAAAATGTTTTACATAGATAACAAAAGAATAGTTGAGATGTAAATAAACATTGAAATCCCACTAAAACTAAAGTTGCGCGTGGGTTTTGCACAGTTAAATTTACAGTATTTCTTATATATTATGTATATGATATCTACAATACTTGACATTTAACCTATTTTAGATACAACTACGAGAAAAAAAATCTAACAACAAACAAAATTTTTAAATAATTTGTGGATTTACATAATCGAGTTGACATTTTATATATTGATCCATACGATAGAACAACAACATAAACATCGAAAAAAGTCTGTTAGTCGATCAGAGATCGAACTAGATCTCTATTCAAGTTAAGCACGTAGTTTTTTAATTTTTTTTTCAACATGTAACGAGAGTTTATATTTATTATATTTATTTTTTGTTCAGAGGGCAGAAAATTGAAAATTTTTGGAATGAGGTAAGATATATTTCGTTGTCCGATTTTTGTACTACTCAGAGATGTTTTTACGTGATGTTCTTTTTTTTGCCTAGTGAAATGTTCATGATCAGAACATTTTAGGATCACTCATTTTGAGTATGAACCGTCGTTGCCGAGCTGTAATTAACGCAAGGGGTGGAAATACCAAGTATTAAATCACTTATCAGCATTCCAATATTTTGAAAATTGTTTATTTCTCTTCTTTCACATAAGATCCTGAATTTTTCTTCCATTTAATATGTCTTGTTTCGTTCAAACCCTTCCCGAGAGAACATAAAAAATAAGTTATAAAGTCAATGTAGAGTTAACTTTCATTAAAATTGAGATTTTCAGAATGTGCGTTAATTTTTTTGCGCAGTGTAGTTGAACTGGCATGAGGAACTTTGGGACTTTCTATAAGTTGTTAAAAACGCTCAATCTTTTTCCAATTTTCAGCTCCACATGATTGACTAAAAAAGACATTGAAAATGACAAATTTAATGTGTATTGCTTTCCAAGACCACCTGCTGAACGATATCGTTTTCACAACACAATGGAAGAAAAATTCCAAATTGTGTTAAAGAATCATTATAGTTAATAAAAGCCCCGATATAATTCATAATTCACGAGCAAACAAAATTGACTTCCGTTAAAATCTTGTATGGGCTATATTGTCACTCAACTTCCCATTCCCTGTTTGCACACATGAATAATAAACGAACGGAGCATATTCTTTTTATGAAACTATAATCGGAAATTGTTTTTGTTATCATAGCAGAGCTTTACCTTAGGGGGAACTTCACATCGGATAGGGTTTTGCATCGCTATTCAGCAAACTACCGAAAAGTTTCCAACGAACTGAATTTAAAGCCGATAGCGAAGATTGTTCAAGCCTTCTCTCAATTTACAGAATGTCTCAACAAAATGGGAAATTCTGGGTTTTCAACTTTCGAAACTTATCACAAACTGAAAGAGTCAACGTGTTACAGTAATGTGCCTCCTAGTATTATTTTGTAGGGGCACAACACATGATATTTCATTGCATGGAAGTATTTCTGCTTTTCAGACAGTATTTTATTTCAATTACTGTGCAGCTATCTATCTAGTAGCGATAAAGATGAAGTGATTCTATCCAGATTAGGTTGAAGAATTGAAGCTCCTTCTCCCACTTCAGGTACTCGCTTATTTTAGGATAGCCCTCTTGAATGACTGGTTCATCTTCGAAAAATTTCAAGATCAAAAACGCTATTATTACGATTCAACACAAGCCCAATTCGAAAAACGCTCTGCCAAGCCTGAACTCTTCTTGTCCGTTCTTCAAGAACATAATAAGACCCCAGTGTGCACATGACCACTGGAGGGTGGCTACTGAAAATGTCATTGTTTTACCGTCCTTAGGGTACCTATTCTATTCTAATACTCATTTTGTAGAGCATTTAGTGATTTTTGAAACTATTTACTGAAATTTGCCCTCAGATAGGGTAGATTACGAAAAATCTGTGAAATAACGAATAATTTTACAGGTGCAATTGTTTGAGAGCATAAATAAAATAAGTAATTCACTACAATTATAAATTCAACAAAGAGAAGAACGATAAACACTTTATGATTAAAAACGAGCATTCCAAACTGTTGTGTAATTTCGAAGGCCAATCCTCCTCGCAAATGGCAGCTGCATTATCAGGAAGTGGTATCTCAAGATTTTATCTGACACTTGTCAAGGGTGGAATGCTAACTTCATGGGTTTATACATTTCTGTCTTTCGCGGTCGGTTAACTTTATTAAACGCCATCACGCTAAAGAAGAGATAACGATTCTCCGCAAGACTCGATTCTACCGCACTGTACGTAGCGTCCAATAAAAAATCAGTTCAGCGAGGATTTAATACGATTTCTAAAGGGGGAAAAGTGATAAGTTAATCAAAATGGATAAAATCAGAGCGTATAATTCAACCTGACTGTGTAGGTTGTAAGGTTGGCGATATTGAATTCATGAAGTCACTTCATTATCGCGCATATAAGCAATATCCCATAATTCAATTCAATCTAAGGGATGTTGGGTTCTTTAGATTGGGCATTGTATCGGGTGATTTTTGGGAGTTGAATTATTTGAGAATCTCGAAAAAATAATAAACAAAGGGTGTTTTTTTTAGAGCTATAGAACTTTAAATTGCAATGAAACAACGATGGATTATTAGATTGACATGAATTTTATTTATCCGCAAGATAATCTTGTGGCATTACATTTTGAATATGATTTCAGGCATATGACCGCCACGGCTGGCTCGGATGTACCTAGTCCAATCTGGACGTCC
The DNA here is from genome assembly GCF_914767665.1 of Harmonia axyridis. Classification (NCBI taxonomy): domain Eukaryota; kingdom Metazoa; phylum Arthropoda; class Insecta; order Coleoptera; family Coccinellidae; genus Harmonia; species Harmonia axyridis. The sequence continues at coordinate 849,487 of NC_059502.1, forward strand.
AATTTTCGATGACTTTTTCCAACATTTGTGGCCGTATATCGGCAATAACAAGGCGAATGTTGTCTTCCAAGTGGTCAAGGGTTTGTGGCTTATCTGCATAGACCAATGACTTTACATAGCCCCACATAAAGTAGTCTAGCGGTGTTAAATAACAAGATCTTGGAGGCCAATTCACAGGTCCACAGGTTAACGTTCTGGCCATCATCGTTTTTGAAGAAGTACGGACCAATGATTCCACAAGCCCATAAAGCGCAGCAAACAGTCAGTTTTTGTGGATGTAAGGGTGTTTCGACATACACTTGAGGATTAGCTTCACTCCAAATGCGGAAGTTTTGTTTGTTGACGTAGCCATTCAACCAGAAGTGCGCTTCATAATAATGGACATTTGACAGTTGTTAAATCGGTCGCCATCTTGAACCGTAATGCCAACTTAAAGTTATATACCTCGAAAAAAAAACACCCTATATCTTACGGAAAAAAGTTTCGAATGAAAGTTTGATGGTTTTGAAGGGTTCTCTTATGATAGAACCTCTTCATCTTTGGAATTTCAAATAGGAACCCCTGTTTTCCAATACAGCTTCATATTGTACAGCAGAAATACAAAATCTTTTTAAAAAACGAGATTTACTTCTCTGAGAGGAGTTCAGAAGGACACTTCTTATCCACTTAATTGTAGCTTTGGGGTATCGCGTTTTCGTGAAGATTATTAAAACACTGATGGACGACAGACAAGAACTTTATTGTGGTACAGCACTCAGAAACATCTTTGAACACTCTACGATCTCAACTGATGGTCATCACCTCGTAACTTACTTAACTAAACTCTCCTTTTTTCAGTTTTATACCTTGGGTTACAAGCATAAACTCATATTTTGCACCGTAAATTTCTTCTTCCTTTGCTTATTCTCTAAGTTGTATGCCTGCGCAATGGTATCATGGTGCCTGCACGCTACTTAGGGTAGGGGAAAGATATTCTCTATTACATGAGAAAGTTGTATGCACAAGTACCACGAAAGACCATTGTTACACTAATGCAGGTACTTTCATACTAAGTATTGTGACGCCAATTTCGGCTGGATCCAGATATTATGTCTAATTGCTTTTTATCGCCACATAGCTCTATAACTTATTCAAGTTTCTCATCGTAGTAGGTATCATAACTAAAACATAATACGAATGCTGACGACACATTTCGATTCCGACGTGTCATCAGCCAGACGAATATATCGATCCTCCTCTCTACGAGTCCCATCCCTAACGAAAGTGAGTATAATATGTTGAATGGAAAGGCGAAAAAGACAAAAGCCGCAATTTCAGCATGCGGTATTGCGAGCCTTTTGTTCCTCTCACTTAAACGGATTGTTTACGTCGGCGACAATCCTTTAAAAACGGAGTCACCTCTCTCGCATTCGTGGAATCGTAAATGTTTCTATTTTCCCTGGCGATATCATCGCGGCATTCCGGGTCGATATCGTTTCGACCATCGCTGCTAAATAGGGGAAATCGACCGTTTGTGCGTTATATTCAATTCGTGCCGGGCGCCCAGCAGTGGCGCCTCGTTGGGGACGAAAAGTTTTCAGTCTACTCTTAATAAATTACGTGAAATTCGGTAATACAGGGTGCGGCAGAGCCGATTGACGAGTTTTGACAGGTCATTGCTCGGGATGTGATGGAGATAGGTAGGTGCAAAAGGGGTCTTTTTGTTCCTTAGAGTCACTAGTTTTTAGTCAGCACCATGATTTGGACCGGAGTGCATCGAGGCTTTGGCGTTCGCACGTTTTACTGGGATAACCGTTCTGTGATCGCAACCCAGCGGACATTTCGGCATTTCTGTCAACTTTTCAGTCCATTCTACTGACACAATCACAGAAGGGTGTGCTGTGTTTCAATTCGGAGTGATAGGCCTTTATTTTTTTCAAGGAGAAAAATGTCATTGTCACAGTAACTTCCAAGCGTTATGTGTCAATGTTGGAAACCTTCCTACAGCCTGAACTGGAAGAATTTGCTGAAGAACACGATCTGGGTGACATCTCGTTCCAGCAGGATGGCGCTACAGCCCACACAGCTCGAACTTCGTTAGCTGTTTGAAGACAGATGTTCCGAGGGAGACTTGTCTCACTGAGAGGGGACGTGAGTTGGCCATCGCGCTCGTCAGATTTGAGCACCTGCGGCTTCTTCCTTTGCGTCACCTTAAAGATGAGGTTTTCAAACATCGTCCGCACACTCTGCCAGAACTCAAGCAGCAATAACCGAGAAAATCTGGGCCATACCGCTCGAGATATGCCGAAAAGCGTTCGAAAACTTCCAAAATCGATTATATCAATGTGTCGCTTCTGACGGCCGCCATCTTAGTGATATAGTTTTCAAAACTTGAGCAAAAAAACTGTGTTTTCTACTGTTTTGAATGAATTAAACCGTTTTTCTCTAACTTCTACAATGTTTCTTTAAAAGCCCTTTGAAACTCGTCAGGTGGCTCTGCCGCACCTCGTATTTCAAAGATGTCTTGAACCAACAGCAGATAAGAGAACTTTTCAATTTATTTGGTGATTAATATTTCATGGACCCTAATCTGAAAAAGAAAAATTCGATACAGAAAGGTTCGGAAGAATATAACAATTACACATCAATTGATGATGGAACCAAAAGTTATCTAAAAACCATGTTCCCGATCCGCCACTGGATTTTAGTAATATCTAATGCTCCGAATGCGTTCGACTCTCGGATTGTTGAGTAGTTTATGGGAATTCCGATTGGAAAACTTCAACAGAAGTGTACCTCGGCACTGAGAACCTTCCTCGCATTTAGTGTGTTGATCGACCGGGTTCCATTAAATTCGAATGCCACGCCAATTCTGGCACATGGGTCTTCCGGCTATGTTGTTTCGCCTAGGAAAATAGTGCAACGGTGTTCAATTGGATGCAAATTGGAAGAGGAATTGGAATTGCACGCTGCGATCGAAAATAAAATTCTAAACGAAAAATTCATGGAAGTGCTGCAGAGTTTATGCTATAGTTTATTATGAGCTTCTGTTTCGTAGAACGCGCTATATCTCGGATCGTTAAAAACAGGAGTTTGCGAATTGAAAAAATCTTGGAGTGTTGTAGATTCAAACCCAGGATTTCTGCGTCAAACTCCAGCTGAGCACCACTGACCTGTACATCCAATCGATATTGCATCAAACAAAGTCGAGTTAATTACAATACTCATAACTCAAAAACGACTGAAACGATCCTTATGATCCTTATGGTCCGTACTTCTTCAAAAACTATGATGGACAGAACGTTACAGTCAATGGTGATCGGTATAGAGCCATGATTACTAACTTTTTCATTCCTGAATTGAACAACCATGATGTCCAGGAGCTGTGGTTCCAACAAGACGGCGCAACATGTCACACAGCTCGTGCCACAATCGATTTATTGAAAAACACGTTTGGTGACCGCCTAATTTCACGTTTTGGACCTGTGAATTGGCCTCCAAGATCTTGTGATTTAACACCGCTAGACTACTTTCTGTGGGGCTATGTAAAGTCATTGGTCTATGCGGATAATCCACAAACCCTTGACCATTTGGAAGACAACATTCGCCGTGTTATTGCCGATATACGGCCACAAATGTTGGAAAAAGTCATCGAAAATTGGACGTCCAGATTGGACTACATCCGAGCCAGCTGTGGCGGTCATATGCCAGAAATCATATTTAAAATGTTATGCCACAAGATTATTTTGCGGATAAATGAAATTCATGTCAATCGAATAATCCATCGTTGTTTTATTGAAATTTAAAGTTCTATAGCTCTAAAAAAAACACCCTTTATAATTGGCAGAGGTTATGACAGAATATAGGTTCTTGTCAATTCGACAGACATGTGTTCAAGTTAGGTTGTAATTGAGTGATGTTGAAAGAAAGTAAATATTATGACTTCAAAATTCGGTCAGAAATATTATAATGAATAATTTTAAGGTTGGAGAAGAAGTCATTTTCTTATTTCTTGCCTTCTTTTGCGAAATTTCGAATTATTGATTTCTCAATTTTTTGCCTTCAAAATACATGGATCGTATTCATGATCCAGAAGGGTCATTGCAGAATGGCAAACTTCAGATATCTCTCGAACACCGGGTCTTAGATACCACCATTATCTTTTAATCACAGGATAACAATATCTCCACGATTGAAAATGAGAAGAAAACAGCCGAGAGCTACCGAAGTAATGAAACCGTCTGAACCCACAACAACTACAACAATAAATTCTTGAACAAAAGGCGTACCCATCGCTTGCGTAGGCTCCAATGAAATTTACATGACCGTACAAAGGAACAAGACCTGGATATCGACGAACCTCCGCCTCTATCGGGACTCCCTATGAATATTCCAACATCCTGAGGGCCTGGCGCCATCTACATAGCCTTCCTGGAAACAATTTCATCCTGGAAAACGTGGATCCGTGTCAGATTTCTGCACCCTGCAAATACTAAGCTTATAAATCAATTCTTATGGTGGAATATCGTACTAGGGATGTGTAGTTCTGGACACTGAAAAAGAAACCATTTTTTGGGAGAGAGATAAAAGGAAGAGATCATTATTATCCTGGTTCTCTAGAACTATGAAAATGAAAATCTTTCATCGTAATCTGTCGAAATTTTCGACATTTTAAACCACACAAACATGGGTAGAAAACAATATTTGTTTGTATCATAATTTCCTTCTGGATCCTCTGCGTCCTATATTTTTAGGCTTATAATTCATCTTCTTTTTACTATTTCAAATCGTCAGCTCTAATATCTTCCAAAAAGGGTTTCTATTGTAGACTGAATCATCAAAAATTCAGGTTTTAAACTATCCAAGACGAGAATACACGTTTTACCAGAATTCAAAGGATTATAACTGAAATCACATGATCCAAAATATTGTACATTTTAAATCATCATAGATAAAAATTCAAAAGCGATAAGTATATATAAATGTCTGTGATTCTGTGGAAAATCCTTTCATTCATAGATTTGTCCATTATCTGTCATATTTGTGATGCAAAAAAACTGTTTTTCCAATCAGCATTTCAAAATATTTACAAAAATCACGATATTTATAGAAATATTCCATTAATTCAATAAAAATTGAGTGAATTAAAGAAAATACTGTTTGATACTCGTACAGAATGCTCATTCTAACACTCGTTCATTCAAAAACTCGTGGAAGAATATCAATTCCTTCTGCACTTGTATTATTAATAACTATTTTACAATTATTGTTCCTAAATTCAATAGTAAATTCAATTAGAACAATTCATAAGTTGTAGCATCTCATTGTGTCACTGTTCCAGTGAAAAAAACAGTAGAAACGCTCCCGAACAACAAAGAAAGTTCAACATTTTCATAACCTTGAAAGGATGTGTACCGTTCATTGTACCTTGGCTACTCTGCCTGACGTTGACCTTTCATCCCGTGCAACGTTGCCGGTTCTTCCAACAAATTTTCCCTTTAGGGGAAAATGGGGAAATGCTGCATTCATTGCCTCCCGCGATTCGAGGTGATAACGATTGGTTCTCTTGAATTCGCTGTTATTATGATAGCCTGCGTTGAGTTATTTGTTTCATATGCCACCCTCTAAAAGAAGATAGCTGACGGGATACGTTCATGAAATTAATTAAATTAAGTTTCTGGAGGTAATGATGATAGTAAATCAAAGTTTCCCGTGAAAAACAATGGAATATTGGCTTATACGATTCGGGGAACCTGCTCCTCCGCCATTTTGCAACGTAGAATGTAAATCTTCTGGAATTTGATATTACTCTTCCGAATACCAGACAGATTCTAGGCTAATTTGAGAGAAATCAATTTTTTTAATGAACCAAATGTATTCTTCATCAATTTGTCCATATTTAAAATGATATTTGAATAAAGACGATGTTCATTTTTTTCTCTTTGAAATAGTTCTTCCATAATTGCCTTTCTCTGTAATTTTCTAGTTGGAGATTCCTTTTATTTGGGTTGTCTTTCAATTATGAATCTAAATTCAAGGAAAAATAAGAAAAAATTGATTTGTTCTCAAGAAAAAACATTGGAATTTTCAGAATTTTTCCACTACTTGTAAACCCCTTAATGTATATTCAAGGTAGAAAATTCTATTTACGGAAGGGAAGATATTACAATTCATTGGATATATATCGCTATTTCTCTCAAATTGAAAATAATTATTATTGAAATTCTCGCTAAATTCAAATTAACCTGTATATTCAATTAAAATGTTGTCGACACCCTGTATGATATCATCCAATTCCAATTTTTCATCAAAACTCTTATTTCTGGTCAGACATTATCGTTTCATAGATAACATTTCAATATCCAAATGGAATTCTAACAACACATTCAATTTAACAATGAAATAGGAAGAACATATCTGCTACCATTTTTTTTTGCGGTGTAGTCATCAAGTCCCATGACTTTTCACGATTCTCATCAAATGACGACCGATTTTGTTTCATTTCAAATTCGAATTCTCCTTGTTCTGACACCCCACACTGTTACCGGAAATTTCCCTGAACGCAGGATTTCCGTGACGGTTTGGCAGCATCCCGGCGCTCCAATAGACCAACCCGAGATGAAGGATAATGCGCCGTCTCTCAGTCTGCTGTTGCGGCCGCCTCGAGATCAGCTGTAGCAGTGCGGGGGTTGTATCGATCCGTTCGGAGCGACGTTGCCCGACTGACACATTTTTAAGGGTCCTTGGGAAAATTGCGATAGACGTTTTATTGGGAGGCAACTCCCCCTTCGTCGTATTCTGGCCCGATTGCTGTCGCGTTGGACGTATTTGGGGATAAATTTAAATTCTGGATTTGGCACGGGTCACTTCGTTCTTTGAAGATGGGATCTACTTTTAGATTTTCGGTTTTTTTGTCGTTGTTGTTTTCTTTGTATTTGGGGAAATCGAATTTTGCATGTTTCGTTTTTGGCGATTCTTTCAACTGGAAATAAGGGACGAGCTGAAATGGAGTTATAAAAATAATCAGTGTAGGATGATGGGATATCTGTTGAAGTTTTCAGATCGTTAAAACACCCGAAGATAATGAATTCTTTAGGAGTAATCTGAAGGGTACACCTTGATTGATAGTTTATCATGAATAAATGAAGGCTTTGTCAGCGAAGCCATTGATCTCTGTCACTTTCAACACTCTTCAATTCAGTGAATGAGCTATTGTTCATGTAGTTTCAGTATTCTTCAATGTATTCCTTTCTGGGTACCTCCGCAGGTTAATTTTTGGTAAATTTTTTGGATTTAGCCGTTATATTTGGTTAGATATATGACTTTTGTCACAGTGTTAGTTAGGCTGATAAAGTTGGTTTTCATTAATTATGTCGAAAAATTTCAACAACTACATCTTGTAAATCAGTGAATAGAAATCTTTCAATAGGGAGATTTCAAACTATTCAAAATGAAGGGCCCTTAACTGAGTATCAATAATTAGTACCTATAGAAAAATATAAGTTATTTCTGAAGCGGAAAGTATTGGTATTCTTCTATTAGTTCAAATTCAAAATGGAGTCATGAAGTGACAAGTTGTTGAGATGAACGAGTAGTACAATGAGCCTTCTCAATAAGTAGTATACATTTCTTCATCACTGAATTTAATTCAAATCAATGGAATATTTCCATGAATATCGTTAAGTGATTTTTGCTTGAAAAAATGTTGGTACCTACACAGAACTGTTTTTTGTATCACAAACTTGACAGAAACAAGATAAATCCGTGACAGGAGAGTTCCGAGTAAAAACAAATAATGATGAAATATAACCATGAAATCTGTGTGAAACTGGAGCTATTCACGAAAATTTTGTTTAACATGGTATGGCAGGAGGAACAAATTTGCCACATAATTAGAGAAATTAATTTCTGCCACCGGAAAGAAACACGAATTGCTGTCAAGGCATTTGCTTAGTTCACTAGAATATAACTTCATGAAGCATGTTACTCAAATTTCTTCTCAAATCGAAAAAATATTCGGGGTAATATAATTTCTCTCAATTTCAAATCTCAAAATACATTTCTCCCATTTAGTTAAACTTTTAAATTCATACAATCACAACTAATTACAAATTTTGTAAATACCAAGGCATTCCACCCCTTGAAACAGTCAACGCATAATCTTCATAACAAAGGTAATAGAACACTATACATTCCACACATAGGTATACGATTTCAATGTTATTTGGTCTACATAGTCTCTCATATTTCACCTCTCGCGTTGTTTTGCGTGGATATCCTCACATGTTTACCCCAATTCTCCACACCTTCTTTGTTGAGATAACTGCAAAAAACAGTTCTTTTCCTCAATGGTAAGAAATATATGTGAAGAAGACTAATTGTTAATTTATATCGAATTGATGATTTTTTTTTAATTTCTGATTTCTTTATTGCAGAAAACAATATAATATTTATATTGAAAAATGAAGTATATATGTACAAAACTTAGAATTAAATAACAATATGAAGCTTCGCCAAGAATCGTTAAGTCGAACTTTTGATAATTTCAGAATTGTAATGTTTTAAATATCAGCTACATTGTCATTTCAGAGAATATTTCGAAATTGGTAGAGATTACAGTAGCCACGCATCCAAAGCGGTATCAATTTCGCGTCAGTTGAAAATAAAATTCCTGGAACAACTTCAATTCAGGGAACAATAATCCCCAAAGCATCCGGTTTTTGGCAGCAAGGCCTGGCATGATCCCCTGATAATTCCGGCCCAAGCCGGCAACGTCGACTCCTGCAGTGAATTTTCTTGCTTTTCTCGACGAGCGCCGCTCTCCTGATCAATGATCACTCGAATTTTCTCCTTCGGCATTGTTGCCAACCTAAGCCGCTGTGATGCCGTTAGTGTCGTTATCGTTCGCGGTTCACCCCCCTAACGTTTGGGGATGAGGGCCGGATGTGCTGCAACGCGAGAAGCAATTATAGTAGCTTTTCACGGGAAAAGTATGCCTCGTTCATTTCCATAGCCAAGGTCGCTCTTCACTCAGACGACTTTCTTTCACAGGCCGGACTTCATCAAAAATTGACGCTTTCACTTGCATGTTCTCACTGACGAGGTTCTTCGAGGAGTTGGAGGGAGGTTTTATGAATGATTTTCTGCAGTTTTTGAGATTTTTATGTTGGCAGAATTTCAACTGGGTATATGAAGTAGATCGAACCAATCATTATTGAAATATTTGCTTCAAACATAAAGAGTGTTTTTTTTTAGAGCTATAGAACTTTAAATTGCAATAAAACAACGATGGATTATTCGATTGACATGAATTTTATTTATCCGTAAGATAATCTTGTCACATTACATTTTGAATATGATTTCTGGCATATGACCGCCACGGCTGGCTCGGATGTAGTCCAATCTGGACGTCCAATTTTCGATGACTTTTTCCAACATTTGTGGCCGTATATCGGCAATAACACGGCGAATGTTGTTTTCCAAATGGTCAAGGGTTTGTGGCTTATCCGCATAGACCAATGACTTTACATAGCCCCACAGAAAGTAGTCTAGCGGTGTTAAATCACAAGATCTTGGAGGCCAATTCACAGGTTCAAAACGTGAAATTAGGCGGTCACCAAACGTGTCTTTCAATAAATCGATTGTGGCACGAGCTGTGTGACATGTTGCGCCGTCTAGTTGGAACCACAGCACCTGGACATCATGGTTGTTCAATTTAAGAATGAAAAAATTAGTAATCATGGCTCTATACCGATCACCATTGACTGTAACGTTCTGGCCATCATCGTTTTTGAAGAAGTACGAACCAATGATTCCACCAGCCCATAAAGCGCACCAAACAGTCAGTTTTTCTGGATGTAACGGTGTTTTGACATACACTTGAAGATTAGCTTCACTCCAAATGCGGCAGTTTTGTTTGTTGTAATGAATTGCCAAACCAAACTGAGAATAAATCACTTGACAGCTGTTAAATCGGTCGCTATCTTGAACAGTAATGCCAACTTAAAGTTATATACCTCGAAAAAAAAACACCCTTCACTTCATGTCTGTCAAAATTAGTTAAGCATGACAACCGTAATTAGGCAAATTTTATGATGATGATGGGCATAGATTCAAAAAAGATTTCAAAATCAACTTAGACATGAATCGAAAAATTTTTTACCTTCATTTATTTATTCACCTTATTTCAATGAAATTCAGAAATTCGTGTGAACGGTTCTTCAATGAAAGATTAAACTTTGAAGTTGTTAAAATTCATTCATTTTTGACAAGACGAAAATCCAGGCATCAAAAGAAACAATCATAAATTCGCCAAAAAGTCCTACAAAAGTCTCGAAGAGGTGATCACAACTGGCCATCGAATTCTTGTGATTTAACACCTTTTGACTTTTTTCTTTGGCGTCACGTGAAAGATAAGGTCTGGGCCAATACTCCATAATCTATTAAAGACCTTGAAGATGAAATTGATGAAGTTATCAAGGACATACAGCCACAAATTGAAAATGGAAAATTTGATGAAAAGGATATGTTGCTGCTATTCTAGCTGTGGCGTCCATTTGGCTGTTATCGTTTACAATGGAATAAACATCAATTGATGTCTCCTGAAATATACACGTTTTTTTCAATATCAAAATGAACCTTTCATTGGAAAACTGATCAAATTTTTCGTCGTAGACGATGAGCCTATTCTGTCCTAATTCAGACAAACGAATTCAACCATTCGCAGCACAAACAATTCCAGCAGAGCTAGTGAAAAAGTGCCGTCCAAACTCCCGAATATAAATTCATTTGTGTGACGTAGAATTTCGGTTTGGTCTCGAAAGTTCCGAGGCCAACTGAGACCGGTCTCTCGTTACCCGGCCACCTCCCATCGACTGCAACATCCCACTCGCAAGGAGTCATTTCCATTAAAATTCCCATTGAAATTCAATTAAACTGCTAATTCAATTTCCACACAGTCCGATGAATTTTCCTACTTCATTTGACGTTTTCGGATTCGTCCAGATCGTTACTTCTGTCCGACATACTCGTTGTCATAATTCTATGTTTAAAACATTTTGAATTGTTTTGAATAATTTTATGAGTTTATAATGGACGAAAAGTCAAAAGAGATTTGATAATCATGTTTATTCGATAAGTTGATACAAGATACACCTAGAATGCATATTCGATGCATCTGGGCTTTGCTTGTTCTAAGATGTCTAGGTTCCTATACTGATATATCTATAACAAGCAAAGCCTTGGCTTTGCTTGTTCTAATACTAGAATCTATACTAGTATATCTTAAAAAAAGCAAAGCCTTTGCTTTACTTGTTCTAATACTGGTTTCTATACTGGTTTATCTTAGAACAAGCAAAGCCTTGGCTTTGCTTGTTCTAATACTAGTTCCTATACTAGTATATCTTAGAACAAGCAAAACCAAGATGCATCGAATATGCACAATAAGATGTCTAGGTTTCTGTACTAGTGTGTCTTCTAACTCTTGAAAAAGTTCTCGGATTTTAAGGATCTTGCCGGTACTTCAATTGATTTCAATGTTTTCTATGGCTCTCACACTGTTGATTTCATAGAACATGGACATTACAATTTCGAGTTAGAGTATTCAGAATTTCCTGAAACAATATTTAATCTTTGGACTCGTCAGTATTTTTAGATATCTTGGAATTATCAATTTGTTCTTTACAGCTGTCATGATACTTGTTGCGTTTAAATAAAGAAACTGTTAGTTCTTTGTAAGTGCAAAACAGTTTATGACAGTTTTCGAAACATAAAACAAGGCGAAATTTTTCATATCAAATTTTGGTATTGGAATTAAATTTGTCCAAGGGGCTTAGAACATGAAAATATAATTTTTCACATATTCAGCTTCTCTATACCATTACTAAAACCCATTTTTGTTTCAGGTGAGTTCTATTTCCTGCATCTTCTAGGGAGTATACAAACATTTTCACCTTCTGGTGTAAGTATTGGACGTATTTCATTTCATTCGTCATACAAGAGTATTTTTCACAATACATTGTGTATCTAATAGCGAAAGCAGTTCCAGACGACAATGTGAATTGTTGGCCGATGCGTTAAGCTGAGACCAACAAACGTTAGAGGACGAGAATGTGCTCTCACTATTAGGAACACATGGTATTTTTCTGAAATTGCAATAAACATTATCATCGATGCCGCATAAATCTAAGGCAAAATATGAACACGCCTACAAATGCATTGCTTTTGAATTGCAACATGTTCATATCCGAATCTTAATGTCTATAATTTCTACAACGGTGAATAAGCTATCTATCTATAACATTTCATTGGATAATCTCATGATCCAGTAAATACGCTCTATTAGTGATGACGTCACTCACCGCCATTTTAGTTCTCCTGTCAGTGTTCAGAATCCAAACAAACAAATTGTCATTTAAATTAGTATACGTTCCCGTTGAAGAAATTGACTTATTTTCATAAATAAGATCATCCAAAGAACGATTTTACTATAATTGATAGACAGAAGGAACGAGATTAATGCCAGTAAGTTCTAACTTGAAGTTCAACTAATAAACACGGCTTTTTACAAAATCTGGGGAATGATACTGGATTCAAACTTACTGGTATCAACCTCGTTCCTTCTGGCTATCAATTAATACTGAAATCGTTCCTGAAATACTCTTATTTATGAAAATAAGCCAATTCCTTCAACGACAACATACTAATTTGAATAACAATTTGTTTGTTTGGATTCCGAACACTGACAGGAGAACCAAAAAGGGCGGTGTGTGACGTCACACTAATAGAGCGTATTGTCGTGTTTTTTCAACGTTATCCGTAAAATTCAAAAACTAGTGCACAAATGCTTCTTACGGGTGTTTATTTTCGTCTGAAGTCTTTACGTATTTCCAAATATCTATTTTATCGGCATTTTATTCCATCGAGCTCCAAATTGATCAATCAACTCTGATAGAATCTTTCCCTTTCTCATCGCTATTCTCGATTAAAGAAGTCATCGCGTAGCAGGCCAAAGTCTCAATAAGGTGACACGGTCATCCGGACTCGTCATACTTCAGGATCCTCTGTATGGGTCCGCGACTCGAAGAAATCAATAACGACCCTCTCGTTCCCCCCAATTACACCCACCCCTCGTACGTCCAGAAGAACACACGAACGCGCGACATATCTACACTTCATTCATACAATGACCCATCTGTTTCGATCTATCTCCCAATTTTTTTTTGTTCAAATATGTAATAAGTTGAAATGATTTGATGATAAACTTCAAACATTCACATATTTTTTTTATAATATAGATTTTTTTTAACGTTTTCAAGCATTATTCGGTATTTCATATTTTAACTGACGAATAATAGAAATTACAACTAGTTTGCTATAAGTAAATTATAAAAATACAGAGAGAAAACGATGAAACGACAAGTGAAAGTCCTCAAAGGATAAGATTTGACACACTTATGTCGAAGTGCCTAGAAATTTGAAATGTTCAGAATCATGAAGAATATCGAAAAAAAATACCCAATGAATTTTTACAGCAGGAGCGACCTTTATATAGTTGAAATTCAGAAAGTGTAGGGTTTTTCAATAAAAAGTGGTCATAATGGCAACATTGTGTATTATGCTTTGACAACTTTTATATCATTCGTCTTCAGTAGGTTAATTATGGAAAGATAGATGCTTCAACAAGGTTCAGAAATTGTTACATTATTTCATGAAAATCAGTGCTCATTTGTGAACATGTTTGAAATTATTCAGTTAATCGACTCGTTATTCATGGTATAGTAGACAAATTTGAAAGTGAATTTTTTTCACGCGATACAAGATTACTAGCACCAAGTACTGAGGAGTACTTGATACCACTTTCAAATATGCCTACCATATGACGAATAATGGTGAGTCGATCAACTGAAATAATTCAATAATTATTCTTAAATTTCTCTCAGTAATCACAAATGAGCACTGATTTTGATGAAACAACGTTGTTGAAATGTCTATCTTCTCATGATTCAAATGCATAACCTACTGTACACAAATGACATAAGAAATAGACGAAATACTACGAAAATAGTACACAATGTTGCCATTTTATATTAAATTTTATCATTCCTATCGGAAAATCCTATACAGCGTTAGTTTTGAATTTAGATTTCGAAAACGGGTCGCATTTTTATAATTCTGATGGCATGGTTCATAAAAAATTTCAATTGTTAATGACATTTTAGCTTAAAATTGTTTCATTTGTTTCGTCGATCCTAGTATCTCGCCCCCACATAGAAAAAATTTAACTATCATTTAACTTATATTCAGAACTTCGTATTCACCGGGTGATCCGAATTGAAAAAATAAAAATTTAAGGCATAATATCGAAAAATATCAAGCAAAAGCTCGCTTTTATGCATTTGTTAAGGCTTATACAGGAAAAAGTTGAATTTCTCTGTGGTTCAACTCTGTGCACGCTCGCACCATGCTATCTCCTGTATCGAGAGCTTTTTATTCAATACAGAAAAATGCTCATTTCCTCTGAGGTTGGGTTCTCTGGTCTCTACCAGGGAAGATCCTCTGTGGGGGTGTACTGATCCTCCTATCTTTCTTAGACCTATTTCTTACTACTTTGCTGTGGATAGCGCAAGACACACAGTAGTGCAACTCGGCATAATGTTTGGGCAAATGATATTATAACTATTCTATTAAATGTATGTGTTCTCTCGCTTAACAAGACAAATTAAACACGTTACAATCATTCTTGTATTTTCCTCCATCCACAATAGTACAATTTAGTCCTCCAAGCAGGACAATCAACATTTCAAAATCCTTCGAACCAAAAACCAACATTTTTGGTCCTTCGAGCCGGATCCGTATAAATCAGTGAATATACAAACAATTGATCAAATACAGCATTCGTTCATTCATGTTGCCATTGCAGCATTGGAGACCATTGCGTGGTCTCCAAAGGCGCAAAAGGCACTAGGAAATAACCAACGTGCGGCGAACCCAATCAAAAAAAATATAATCGTAAAAATGTCAAGTTCATCTCGAACGGCATCGCGAATCCATCATCGCCATACACAATATAGGTATATTTAGTGAAATTTTTCGTCGCCTCAGTTCGTCCCATTCCGTTCCGGCGCGAATGGTGGGAGTGTTCCCTCCCGACGTGTAAACATCGGGAGAGACGATCCCGGCTCATCCAGTCGCGCACACCGCCAAACCGTGCGGCGGACCGTTCTTCGGAGAGAAGAGAAGAGAGAAACGTCGAGTCGAGGTGCACGAGTGAATAACGGCCATGTTATCGGGCATGCATACCGGGAAATTATCAGGTTGGCAGCATTGAGTGCCGAACGAAGCGGGCCGAAAGCGCGCGACCAGACCCGACCACGTCGACCGGGCGCAGTCAGTAAGTGAACGCGGCCGAGTGAGTGTGCAGCCCCGTAGACCGCGATGGGGCATGGGGGGGGAGATGCGGCTCCCCTCTCGTGATCTGCCAACATTTCCCGCTTCGAATTGGTGGAGAAATGGGGGCTGACCCCTGTCCTCAAGCCGAGGCAGGACCCGAGGCCCCCTGACGGTGCCAGGTAATCTACACACACGCCACTCCCGAAGACACACACACACAAAACAAACGCAACGGACCCCGAAAAGACCCCTGCAACACCCCATCTTCAACCTCCCATCGATACCTAACTGTCCTATTCGACCCATCTTTCCCTCCAAAATCAACATCCTACAACAAAACCTCTTCCATCTCATCGAGATCAACTTAAAATATGGTCCTCCTGCTCCTCCTCCTCCCGATCCTAACCTCACATTGTCGAAGGCTGACACCATCATAACATAGGTACCCTCCATTTTGGCTGGAAACTCACGCAGGTTTTCCCTAATGCCGAGGATCACGTTGAAAATCGTCTCAGATTAGATGCATCGTGGAAATTCGTACGATTCCTCAGTATTTTTCAGTTCTGAAGGTGTGAGAGGGATTAACGACAACACCTTCACGGTTTTATGATCGATTCCAGCATCCCTGATGCTGGATTTGGGGATTGTCCGAACGATAAATTTAAGATTGTGGGAATTATCAAGGAATTCGATGTTTTCCTGCTTCAATTTCTCGAATCTGAGCTTGTCGATTGATCTGACCTATAAATCTGTGTTTCCTGTGAGATTTTGAGGCTGTTGTAAGATGTTCCTTGTGAACATAGATCCTAATCAGCATCTGTGAATTCGACACATTGTGAACATCAATGACACTACCTAGATTTGAAGGGTTTCTTGTAGTTTTGCAGCCATTTGAAGACTGATAGCTTAATATGCATGAAACATAATATCGTCGGCTAAGAGTGTAAATCTGCTAAGTCCATTTTGAACAATTTCACAGGAGACCAAAAAAACCGTACAGTACAGTGTTATAATAATAATAATAAGAGAGTTTATTCATGAAAATACATTCAATAGAGTTTATTGAATGTATTTTCATGAATAAACTCTCTTATTATTATTATTATAACACTGTACTGTACGGTTTTTTTGGTCTCCTGTGAAATTGTTCAAAATGGACTTAGCAGATTTACACTCTTAGCCGACGATATGTCAAAAATAAATTGGGGAGGTTGCTTTGAATTAAATGACAGATTGTATGATATTGATGTTTCGACGTCAATGTAACATCTAATTCAGTTAGATTTTCACCCTCAAATCTTCACTCTCTGAGCCTTTTCCCTAACCTTTTACTCAAGAAGCTGGAAATTTTTGACCAATTCAAAAATAAATAACATACAAAACACACTCTGTGCTTTGAAGAAAACACTTTGCATGGTTCTTGAAATAATTCATCACACTCTGTTTGATGTACTACACTAACTATTCAAGTGTGTTGTGAAAAATGTTGTTTTCTATTGTTTTCCAAGCCCGAGATATTTTTTCACAGACCTCTATTGTGTATTGCTTAAAGTGTGTCATTGGCAGCCTCTATGCTCGTTTTTTCCCGAAGTAATAATATTCGTGTTGGGTGTAAATCAAGTGATGTCAATGGATCTGACCTTGAGAACCACTCTAAATATGTGTCAATGTGTGAAATTTCGACATTTTGTGGCGGTTATTCAATGTTTTGTGAAGGTTGGCCGGAAATAGAATCTCCCATCGATTTGTGCTCAGCTTAATGTAAACAACAATGACACCAGAACGTTTTTTTCGTTTGAACTAAACAATTTGGACCACTTGCCAGATTTGGATTTGCTTTGAACTGGAAATCATTCAAGATAGGTTGATTATTGAACGGTTTTTAGTATTTTGGGGATTCACACTGAAATGAAAATTTTGATGCCTGCAAAACTCAGTTAATACATAAATTAGCTCTCCTGCGAACCTCAAAAAAATGTTGAAACTATGAACAGGGTGTTTTTCTATAAGATGCCTATACTTAAAAGCGTATTCTTTCCTGGGTGATTTCAAAAAGAAACATTTTTTCAGAGCTATATCCTGAACCTCTCAACTGAGTTATAAGATTTTTTTCTTAATAACTTCAACAACCTTTATTTAATGAGTATCTTGTGACATCTGTTCAGGATGAGAAATGGATATTTTTAAGAAAATAACCTCCAAAAATTCCTTCGCCCAAGAGTGAATTTGACATTTTGATTTTTTTCCATTCGACGAACGGTTTTCAATGAAAAAAAAAGGAATATGCCTATAATGTCAGAAAATCAGTGGATCTATGCAATTGCAATAGTTTTGTCAGATATATTCATTCAATAACGTTGCTTCACTTTTTGAACATATCACGTTAAGAACAATTTTCTTCTATAAACTTCAACACCCTGTAATTCAAAATTTATGAAGTTTGACACATATGTTTATAGGAACATCTCTTCTAAAGGAACACCTGAGGATCCTTAACAATCAGAAATTCAATCTGAAACAGCCTGTATATACAAAAAATTCGGGATATTTGCTCCAGTTTTTTTATGGGAAAGAATAAGCTTAATAAATGTTACTCAGGCTCTGTTCCACTGACAGCAAGAGCTAAAAGGTGATATTATGACTTTAATGAAGAAGTGATTTCTGAGGTTGAAGGTTTATTTGAAGAACTAAGATGAATATTGCTAAAGAAAAGGTACTGAAAAGTCGAGTTTTCAAGAAAAAATATGTTTTCATTAGTCAGGCCAGGTACTCATTGATCAAAGTGTTATTATTTTAATTAAATATTGACTATTTCTCCAAATGGATAACTGTCTGTTATATTGTTGCACGGGTAAAATATAATATTCAGATCAAAACATTGTTATTTGGTGTCTTTTTATTGCTCTATTTCCAGTTTAACTCAAGCATGTATAAAAATATCGGAAGAAAAACCTGTCTAAAATTCTGAGCTCTGCCTGTTGGTCACCACACACCCTCTATACATCGTATTCTACAATTAAGAACGAGGAATCAGAATCACCGTTTGCACAGGTTTATCTTCTCGAGAAATACGATTCCGAACGATCTCAATCGAAAGCAATAACATGTATTTCCTATGTAATCCATTCATTCTCAGCATGCAAACAGATTTTCCGCTCTCACTAGACGCCAATAAAAATGGGCAATTTTATCTCCACCTATTCCTGTGTGTGATTCACCGATCAATCTTTCCCGTGCTCAGTTAAAATCGCAGATTGCCAAACTTCAACACTTCAACATTATCGAGCATAACTCCGCACCCGATGTTTACAATCCTTTCCTTCCCCGTTCTCGTCTAAACGTTTTTTGGCAGACCGGGTCCAATTCGAAGTGTGTCTCAAACAATTACACGCAAGTCTTCCGAAAAATTTGCTTCTTCTCTCGACCGAATCGCTGAATAGAAATGGCGAAACGTGTGTGTGTCAGAGTCGTCGATATCTTTGACTTTTATATTTCTAAATTTAACCTTTTCCGTGTATCTTTATGGCCTCGACGTATGGGCGTTCAAGGGCGCTTTCAATGGCCGTATTTATAGTTTTCATGCGGTTGGGACGTCTTCTATCACTTCGGGAAGACGATGGAAGTTGCAAAGCGATATTTTCATGAGAAAATCATAATTTTCACTTTCGAATGAAGAACAATTTTTCTGGTGCAATTGCAATCCCATCTCCTCCAATTTTCAATATAATATCTGTCAAACTGACTTCAACCTATATTCTGCAACTTTATTTCGATAGACGAAGGCCCATAACCTATTGTCAAAGAATCAGCCATGTAAGTTATAAATTCCCTAATTTCTGAAATGTTCAGAACATATCGTATCTCCTTAGATATACTGAATATATTCGAGAATATCTATTGGGAAATCAAAATAAACTTACCTACAGTAAATAGATTTTGAAAATTCCAGGTTTTTTCCAAGGCCTAGTCATTTTTTCACCTTACCTAACTGCATTGGTGTTAGGCACCTTTAGAGGTTTCCAGATCATAGATTGCAACTGTGAAAATTCCTATAATAAACTTGTGAAACGTAAGGTCAAACCGTGAAAGCCTTGAGCAATAATGTTATACTTAGTTCAGTTTAATATTTCTATCAATTCCCCAAACTGTATTGCGTTCAATCAAAAACAGATCATTCCTTGGCAGCTTTCTAAGAAAAACGCCAAAATAACTTGGTGACCTGATGCATTTCTGAGTATATTGCTGAAAATGAGGATTAGAGAATTTTCCTGCTACCATAAGCTAAAGAGTTCCATACACTATAACTCCTATTCACAAAACAGTAAAAAGTAAATTTTGGGAGAAATCCGGCAACCTCAGAATTTCTTGGCCGGCGACATGAACTCAAAAATGTCGCCGTGATTCAAACATAGGTTGACAATAAGTGAATACTACGCGACTTGGCACTTCTTTGATATTTCCTAATCGATTTCGGATAGATATAATTGCGGGGTATAAATAATCTGTCGCCGATTTTCTATGGTTAACGACCTAGAAACTTTACTATCAATTTCGTGATTTGGCACCTAGATCTCACGAAGTAGTACGCGACTCCAATCGCACCATTGTTTCAAAACATCAGTTGTTTATTTTTTTATCACACTAATTTCATTTATTTATTTTCTTAGATTTTATTTATTTTCTCTATTTAGTTAATTCTTTACTTGTGACATTATAATAGATCATTCTGGGTTTTCTCTAAATGATGTTGATATGGCAAAATCTAGTTATTCTACGTAGAGTTGTCAAAGTCTGTATAACTAAAGGTGGATGATTTAAAAGAGTACTTAAGCAGTCAGGTCAATTTCATTGTGAAGCGACATACTTTTCCGTTCTTTTGCATAATCGCCTCTCCAGTGTGCGAACTGAACAACCTCTTCAATTTGAATAGGAAATGAGGGACATCGTTGGAAAGCATCTTTATCTTGTTGGAGCGATAATATTGGACAACTCAAAACATATAGAACATATATAATGATTCAACTATGTAGAAATAAAATTATTTCAACAATGACAAGAAAATTACACAAATTATGAGTCAAAGACCACATTATATTATTTCTATTGGTTGATATATATTTTTTTGAATGATTGTATTTCTGGATAAACTTATTCATCAAAAATAT
The DNA here is from genome assembly GCF_914767665.1 of Harmonia axyridis. Taxonomy (NCBI): domain Eukaryota; kingdom Metazoa; phylum Arthropoda; class Insecta; order Coleoptera; family Coccinellidae; genus Harmonia; species Harmonia axyridis. The sequence continues at coordinate 870,021 of NC_059502.1, forward strand.
ATTGAATGTTAAGGCATAATGGAGTTCATTATTTCAATAACCTCATTGAATAATATTTAACAAGCGTTAACACAGGTGAACTGCACAGAGTGAGTTTCAAGCTCGGTTTCAAGTATGGAACGTCTCAATTATTTCAAAAATGGAATGCACAATTTTTATAGATTTTACTATGCAAAGTACTTGTAATATGGCTGATATTGAGTTGTATTTACGTTGTTGTCAAATCTTTCTTTTTTCCGGAATAATAATTAAATTTGTTATTTCAAATAGATCACCCTGTATATTTTTTGGCTTTTGAAATCCTCGCGAAATATTGAATATTTGTCGTGCAATGTGTCCTTCACCTAAATGCCATTATTTCGGGGTGATAGCTATTTTTACATTAGAAAGATGGTACTAGAAAAATTAGTTTTTCAATCATAGCCATCTAAATGTATCATTTTAACTTCTTCGAAGATAATTCAAATGTATCTATAACTCTGATATTATGGCATTTAGGTATAGGAAACATCACATGAAAAATATTCAATATTTGAAAAGCTAAAAAACAAACTGGATGATCAATTTGAAATAACAAAGATAATTATTATTCCAGAAAAAAAAGATCTGACAACAATTCGAATACCACCATAATACGGCCATATCACAAGATTCTTGCACATCAAAATCTATAAAATCATGCAATCCGTTTTCGAGATAATTGAGGAGTTCTTCACCCAAAACTCACTCTGTATAAATTCAAATATCCATGGAAATATTACTGATATAAAACTAGTGGCATATAAATAATGAAATCACTGACTGAAGTTAAAGCAATAGAAAAGTAGAAAAACCCTGTTTGGAAATTAAAGCATTTGAGGATTCAAAGAAATTACCCAATTATTGAAGAGAAAGTACATAATACACCTTGTAGCACAAAACCTTTAACATCTAAAGAGAATCTGTGTTTGGTTTCTTTGGTTTCATCAAAAAGTAGCCTCTATCTCTACTCTCAAATCCAAGAATTTTGGGTACCCAAAGAAAACGCGAACTATGCAAATTTCAAAGAGGCTTAAAATTTTTTTCATGTCCGATTCGAAAGTTTCAATATCGGAAGCAATAAACCACAACCGACTAAACCAGACGTGTTATATTCAATACCAAAAAGACGTCGTCGATAATCATCAAGCAACTCGATTCAATATCGCCAGGATAACGTCCCAACGATCGCAACGTAAGACGGTCCCGTTTATTGGCCAGGGCAGGACTATCAAGGATTCGATATCGGATGCAATAAGGACAAAGATCGCCTGGTGCAATTCCCGTAGAGGTGCCCATAAACTATCTCGCCACCGACTCGATAGCTCGATATGACTACATAGTAGCCTGGAAGAACTGGGAAGTGGGACAATAATCCGGGAGTGGTGCATGCGGCAAATACGAATCCCCCTTGACATGTGTCGGTGGGTCACAAGAAGCCGCGACCTCCACGGGAAGGAGAGACGCTCCTTGGATGCCGGCCAGCGTCGTCACTGTGTTTATGAACGACCCTACGAGACACTTCTTTTTATCGATTGATCATCTTCATTGGAAACGGACTGTTATTATTATTATTTGAACTGGGGTCGTTTTGGTTCGGTAAGCCTTCCGGGGACTGCGATTATGCAGATCTTTTGTTCACTCATTCATAGAAACCCAGAGAGGTCATCAACGACGTTAATAAAATTGACAACCTCCTTAGGGGCCTTGGCCGTTACCTCTCTGGTATCCAGGCTTACCCATGTGAATGGTTCTTAGGCCAGCCAGCTCCGGACACTTGCATATCAAGTGTTCGTCTGTTTCTGCTTCCGATCCACAGAGCCTGCAAATCTCGACTGCTGACTTTCCCATACGGTACAAATGATGTTTGTACCGACAGTGCCCCGTCAGCAGTCCCACTATCACCCGAAGCTCGGCTCGCGACAGCTTCAGGAGCTTTTTGGCGTAGGTAGGTGAAATCTTCACGTATTTCTTTGCCTGAACAACTCTAGGAGTGTTAATCCAGTGGATTGTTCTGCTGTTCAACTCCCATAGCTGGACCGCAACTTTATATTGGTCTTTTCCTATCCCACAGAAAGGCTCAGGTCCAGCAGGTGTTAACCTTGATGCACTTTTTGCAAGTTCATCAGCTCTTTCATTCCTTCAACCCCACAGTGCCCTGGTACCCATAGTAGATTCACCTTATTTCCTCTGGCCAGTTGCTTTATGGTGTTACGGTACTCCCAAGTCAGCAAAGACCCCTGACAACACGATTCCAGGGATCTCAGCGTGGTTTGGCTGTCCGTGGTGATGTAGATATGCGCTCCCTTGAGGTTCATTTTAAGACACTCCTGGGCGCATACATAAGCAGCCATTATCTCGGTCTGTAGAATCGAGGGCTCACTTCCCAGGGCTTTAGAGATCCTCAGTTTAGGTCCATATATCCCAATGCCGGTGCCCTTCTCTGTTTTTGATCCATCTGTGAACCATATGGATGACTTTTTGTCCAGACGATTTACGAGATTTATTGCACTAGGACGGTCATTATGTCATTTGTGGAATGCCTCATTCCTAAGATCGACAAGGAATCCGCAAACTTAGGTTTTCGTCAAAACTATGGGCTCTTCAGTCTCAATGTTCTCAATTGTTCTTGAGCACATCTCTTACTTTTCCCAACATCTCGAATATTTCCATCAGTTCCACTATAGATGGCTGAGAAGGAGCTTCACGACTACCCAAAAGTTCTTGAGTTTCGCGAACTATGACTGCAAAATGTTCATCATTTTTGTAGTGAATTTTTAACAGTTTCAATGCGTTGTTGAAGCGTGTATCTTTTTATATTTAGTAATGGCCTAGTTTTCACCCGTGAAATGTCAAAATATGACAGCTTCAAAAGAGACACCTGCCCAGATAGTGGGTTATTCAAAACGAAACCTCTCATTGAAAAATACTTTATAAAACAAATATATAAGCGGACCTCCAACCAGTAGCAATCTTTTCAAGGGTTGTATCATACGTTATATGTTATTACATTTGCATCATGATAACAACGTTGGAAATGTCCCTTTCCATTGTTTGAGACAAGATTATTGGAAAGTTCAGATGATTGTTAATTTTAGAATGAAAAGTTAGACTTATCCACGTTACCTAGCAACCTTTGAAACACGGAATGTTGCACGTGTGGCGTGATACATAGTATACTATCGTAAATAAATGAGACATTGAAATTTTCTATTATAAGTTATTCAAATAATTCTCTATAGTCGGAACGTTTCAAAATGTTACACCCACTCATTCTTAGCGAAATTTCAACCGGTACTATTGAATTCAATTCGACAAAGAATCAATGGACCAGTCGAATCTCTAACACAATCGACTCTTCATAAGCACTATCTAATCTGCCGTTGAACTCATCTTTTTCAATCTCGTTGATGATATCAAAAAAATTCTTGGCTAGCTCCCTTGCGTTATTTTCGTCTAGAATTTGAGAGAGTATTTCCGAGCGTAGCCTCTATCGAAAACTCATTTGATGTATGGTTTCCATTGTGTCTTTGTTACTTGAGTTTAAAAATAACGCGCATATGGCGGTAAAACCCGAAAAAATTATGAATCACACTTAGATGCCGACCAATTGAAACTTTCGATAGATCGATAAAAAATATGAATCATAATGATTGATTTATTACTGAAAGTGTAGTCGAACAACTTAATTTTTTGAACTTTACCATGGCAAATCTTATAAGAGATAATTTCTTTTGTATATGCTGATTCGAGTTGAGGTAGCCGTATCTTGAAATAGCTCTTGGTGTTCCAAAATAACGCAACATGTGGAAGACTGTTCTAAAATAGACATGAAATAAGTCTGCTACTCTCTGTTGCTGTGAATTAGGACAATCGATATTGTCTATAAATAAGTTTATTTCTGGAGAATCCCATCGTCATGTCATTCAAGACGATCTCTAGGAAGTGTTCTATGTATATCCAAAAACACTACGAATTGATTCGGAGGTTATACAATAGAACGCAATAGGAGTTTTCCTTGAAGAAGTTATGTACATCGAAAAAACAGATTTTTTTTTCAAATTTTGTCATATACTTTTTTTATGGTCTCTATGAGGAAATACAATAGTGGAAAATTTAAAATCCCTTTAACTTCTGAACATCTTCCTTTCAATAGATAACATCTAGTCTAAATTTACTCAGGATTATTTTTAAACGTACAAAACCTCCAAAAATTTCCTCCTAATTTCCTGAGTACATTTCCAATGTATTTTCCGTTTACAACTCTTCAAATTGAGTTTTATAGGTGAGAGGCATTTATGCTCCAACGGTTCTCAAGTCAACATAATCCTAGCTTTGAACGCCTTTCAATTTTATGTTTATTTTGATATTTTATAGGTTTTCATGACATCAGAATAATATTGATCTTTCCCGTGGAATTTGATAAATTCCATTTCAAAGGCGGTGATATAATTATAGTGAAATTATTTATTTTGGAGCATGCGAATGCAATATTACTGCAGCGAAATTGAGAATGAAATGTTAACAGAATCATAGGAAATAAACAATATAACTCAATATTTTGGATCACTGGATGTGCGATTTTCAGATTCCCAAATTCGAAATAAATTTCTATTCATGATTATTCTCCAATCTACACAAACGTCCTAAGTTCTACATGAAAAAGTAAACGCGGTTGTATATCGTGATCAAGTATTATTACCTGAAAAATAGTTTATATAGGTCCACACCTGTTATTTTCGTACTTCAACAACGATTCAATTACTTGATAACAGCACTATGTAATCTTCTAGTTGGCCCCCTTAAAGAAAAAACATGTATGTACATAGTTGATTTGTACTTAGGTACCAAAACTGTATAATCGATAGGCATAACACTGAAAAAAATCATTTTATCTTGATCGAATCTGAAAACGATATTTCAAGCGGCCATAGAAATCGAATGCTAAAGAATAGGGAACGATATAACGGCTATGAATACACTCAACGTTGTGGGTGCTCTAAAGGTACACTTATACACTTTTGTCATAACATACAGGATCTTTGAAATGATTGTAACATGGTGATGGCGTTTGAAATATTTTTAATTTGCCTCTTGGAGGTTTTAGACCAGAGAATTGGAATAAGAATTGATAATACATAATTTATGATCACCTATTCCTGTGGAAAGCATTTCAATTCACCTCTTCCTTCGGAGATACAGGCTGTTAAATTCAGTGTAAAACATAGAACTATCACCTCATGAAATTATAACCAGGACTTTTAAATTACCCTGTATAAAATGAATAGTTTATCCAATATCGACAATTGTTTTCAAACAGAAATCAAAAACCCGGATGTACTCAATACACAACAGCTACTGCTTACTGTTATTGGCGCGAAAGACTCTACGAAGTGTTGTGTATGTACCCATCAATTTTCTCCTGTAAATATTGAAGCGTGGCCTCCTTTACTCAAAGGAAGTATGTTGATAAGCTCAACGCCAAAATATCAACAGACCTCAGTTGCGCTTTAATGTGGATCTGCTGAGAGAACTCACGATAGTTGTTTATAACAGGTGATTTACGATACGCAAGCATCGGTTCAAGGTCAGTAGGTGAAGACACCTAAAAATCTAACGGCTGTTAATCATATCTGAGTGGTTGGAAACAGATCGTTTCATCGATCTTCATCCCAGCGCTGTGTAGAGAAAATAAGCAAACAGTTTGATTGATAAACTCTCGGAATGAAGCTGTTGATTTGCGCGTTTTTTATTTGTTTGTTGCCGCATCGACAGGCTTCTTTTTATTTTGTTTTTTTCTTTGGACCTTGATTTGTTATTTGAAAGCAACCTTGCTTTTGAATACATATATTAACAAAATGAAAAAAAATCTTGATGCCGCCGGAAATCCAACAACTCATTTTAAATGTTGATGTGCTGATGGCAGGAAGGCCATCAGATTTTCACTATCAGCTCTAGTTTTTGAGATAGAGGTTCAAATTCAGATTTAGAGGGGCTCCATTGCTTTGCTACCTTTGTGCCCCATCGCAGCTGTTTTCTCCATTAGTCGTTTCAAGGTCTAATGACCTCTAGTATTTGGGATGTCATCAAGAAGGATATTTCCTCACTTCTACAAGTCTCTTGTCCAGGCCATTTTTTGAGTTGGCTAGCGATGGCGGGGTATTCCTTCACCAGGTGATCCAGAGTTTCTTCCTCCTACCCTCAGAATCTACCTTCGTCGTTTTCTACTAGTCTCATTCTCATCTGGTGCTTCCTGGGGTATAGCATATTCTTAACCTTGCCTTCATACAAACCCAGGAAGGCAGTCGATGCTGTTAACGAAATCGACGTCATCCTTAGGGGCCTTAGCTATTACTTCGTGAGTACTCAGAACTGATTTTCCATGTGAGTAGTTCTTAGGTCAGTCAGAACAAGGTATTTGCACTCTACGTGTTTGGCAGTTTCTACCTCCTTCCCATAGAGCCTGCAGATCTCATCTGCTGACTTACCCATGCAATATAATAAGGATTTTGGACAGACAGTTTCTTGTCAGTAGTCCCACCATTACCCGAAGCTCAGCTCATGGGCTTCAGGAGCTTTCTGGTATAGGTCGGAAAGCACCACTAATTTCTTTACCTGAGCAAGACCCTCGGAATGTTCCTCCAGAGGGTTTTCATATTGTCCCTCTCCAATTGTTGGACCGCTGTCTTGTATTGGTATTTGTCAAGCCCACAGAAGAGCCCAGGACCAACAGGGGTCAACCTTGGTTCCGTTTCTTCAAGTTCATCGGCTATTTCATTTCCTTTATCACCAAAATGCCCCGGTTTCCATAGTAGAGTTATTTTTTTGCCTCTGGCCTTGCTTTATTGTATAACAGCATTCTCATGTCAATAGAGACCCCTGGCTGTATGATTCCAGGGACCTCAGTATGGCCTTGCTGTACGTGCCCCTTCGAGGTTTCTTTTGTAACACTCTTGGGCTCAAATATAGACTGCTAGTATCTTGGTTTGCTAGATAGAGGACTCAGTTCCCAGGGATCTAGATATCCTCATTATAGGCCCATATACCCCAATTTCTGATCCATCGGTAAACCATATGGAAGACTCTTTGTCCAAACAATTTACGAAGTATTCTTGCTTAGATCGAGATTCTTTTCAGATCTCACAGTATCAAAGTTTCGAAGTAGTTTTTTGGAATGATCCAACCCAGGAGGATTTCGTCAGAGTGCATATTATAATGTGAGACAGTATTTTGTACATGTTTGTTGATTTGTTCTACAGGATGATTCCGGAGGAGACCGTCAGATTTTAGGAGAAGTCAAGGCAGTTTCGAAACAATGTTTGGTTTATGGTTGGGGGCCTTTGTCCAATTTGTGATTTGTCCGATTCGACTGATTCTTCTTTTATTCATGGTATGGCTTGATGAATATTGGTGTATACATAAATATAATGTTTGAGGGGACAAATAACGCATTTTTCATTCTATTATTCTTATTTTAGTCACTGCAATTGTTATTTCTATTCATTGAATGTGCTGCTCGGTAGTAGGAATGTAGGTTTTGACGTAGAAAACCTTGATTCATAGTTACTCTTCTCAATATTTTTATTTCATTCTACAATTCGCTTATTTTGTTGAAGCCAGATGAGATCAAAGATCAGATTGAAAGAAATAGTGAACTAAACTGTGAGGTTTGCAGTGTTTTTTCGCTACTTTCACCAATCCGTCAAGAAATACCCACGACAAGCCATCAGTGTCGTGTCGCAGCATCAGTAAACCCTTCTCCACACCCCTTCAACCCCCCCTTGGGATTCAATAACTGCGTTCAATCTCGTCGGGGGCGCGCACACGACGGCGGACGCGTCGACCGTCACTACACCTCACCCCCCCCTCGAAACGTCGAATAAATAAGAATTCCTCGGAATCGAAATCGAAACGAAGTTAGTGGGGCAAAAGAGGATACGACGCTTGATAAAATTCCGGTGCCGCAGCATCCAATCCTCCTACCCCTCCACCCCTCTACACCCCCGACGATCGCGGGGCATTACAGAGCGACCCACTTTTCCCATTTGACGTCATTGGCCCGCCCGCGGGGCCCGTACGCCACTGACGTCACGGCGGGGATCGAAAGCCACTGCTGGATGTTGCGGTGGTGGATGCTGCTGCTGGACCGAATCTCCGTTCGGATAAACTTGGCCCGACTTCTGAACTTGCCCCGGAGAACAAGAGGGGTTGGTTTTAAGAGAAGACGGGACGAACGCCGCTGATGCTACGAGGATTGCTGAGGGGGTGTGTTCGATATCGAGGAGTGTTTCTTGTTTATTTGGAGGATGTTGTGATGATTTCGGTCGATTTGTAGGTTTTATAGAGGATTCGAGATTTGAAGAATTAGTAAATATGTTTCTTTTAGTACAATCTAGCTTTCTGGATAACTTACAGTTACCCTGGTTTACAGGCTGCTGGACCAGGGGCTTCCATAAGTGATTTTACCAAATTCTTAATTACTTACTGGCGTCTCAATAATGATACATCAAATTCCACGAAAATTGAGAAAATTAAATAAAAGAAAAATTCATCAACCAAATTGAAGAGAAAAGATCTAAACTTATTGTTAGTTCAGGAGTTTAAGAATTGTATCAGATGCTGAGCTCATCAAAACTACAGCAGCTAGATGAATATGGATAAAAAACGTCCACATTTTTTCAGGCAAACTGATTTCCAGGAGAGGTGACATTCATTAGACCCCTCACAATCCTGATTTAACGCCTGAGGACTTTCATCTGTGGAATTTCCTCGAATCTAAAGTTTATATACTAACTGACAAAGAAACTGCAACACCCAGAAGGAACTATACACTCCCCAACACGTCTCGGCATTGATGCAATGAGATTTCTATTCTTTTTGAGAGATACTCTCCCAAGCTACATGTACTTCATGTCTTGGAGCCGCCAAAGTCCGTGGGGGATGAGGTAAATTTCCAAGCCTTCTACTCATGATGTCCCAAACATCCAAATGCTCGCTTCGAAAAAGTTTAAACTTACTCTGGCGTTATATTGCTGAAATATTGGATTTTCGAGCTGGTTAAGGTGAGGGAGAACATGTGGCTCCACTATTTCTTGAAGCTAACGCAATGCTGTAATGTTACCTCGAATAAAAACTAAAGGTGACTTACTTGCATGTGCAATAGCACCCCATACCTTAACGCCTACTGTCCAGTGTGCATGACGTTCAACATCAAACTGAGGTTCACGTTTTTCTCCCCAACGTCGTCTTACACTTCTTTGGTCATCATGTGTACCCAAGGAGAATCGAGATTCATCAGAAAGGACGATCTGATGGCATTCCACATTCCAATATTGACGTTCTCTCCACCTCTGTAATCGTTGCCGGCGATGCTCAACCGTCAGAGGTAACCCAAGATGGAGTCGATCATACTGCAGTCCAAAAGACCGGCGGTAAACCATTCGGACAGTTACAGAATGGCCTTGTTCTCCTAACCACTCATCAGCCAAAGATCAAGTTGTCGCAAATCGGTCTTTATTGGCCATAAGTCTTAGACGTCGATCTTGAACTTTATTTGTGCCAGTTCGACGTTCGGTACCTACTCTTCTTCGATTTTGGGCATTATCAAACCACGCTTGACAACATCTCATAACAGTAGTTGGATTTCTGTTCGTACGGTGAGCGATTTCTCAACATGACAACCCCGCCTGCCGTAAGCCAATAATGCAACCTCTTTGAAATTCACTTAGCTGGTGACAAATTTTGCGTACACGTGTTCTAGGCATTTCAACAAGAACTAAACATCGACTTTGGATCTTCTCGTGCAGATGGTTTGTTGTAAAATTTGAAAAACTTGCAAAAACCGACAACAATATTCAAGTAACAAAGTTGTTCACATGAAAAAACCTTCACGATTTTTTTCTCCAAATGTCAATCATATACTCCTTGTTATAATATCTATGTTTTACCAAAGGAATTGAAATTTAAACAACTCCTTCTGGGGGTTGCAGTTTCTTTGTCAGTTAGTATGAAACCAACTCACCTGCCTCAGTTAAAACCAAACATTCGCCATGAAATTGAAGCCATCACGTAGCATAGTTGCCAAACCGTCATCAAGAATTGTAGCGTATTTTTTCGACCAATCGCTCATGTTTTTTAATCGTTTCTTCACGTAAAACCTGTCTCTAGAGACACCTTCTACAACGACGTCGTTCCAATCCTGGCGACACAGCATCTCAAGTCTCCACCTCCTCTTCCTCCCGGCATATATGATCCCGACGAGAAGATTCAATTAATTAACATAGACATCTTAGGTCGGATCAATACCGGCCCATCGAATACACCGATACAGACGAAGAAGAAGAAGAAGCAGCGGTGCCTTAATCGGGATCCCGGCAGGTACTCGAAGGTATGCACACTCAGGTCTTCTGTTCTTTTTGATCGAGAGGGCACACCATCTCAGATCGCTGATAGGGCATGTAACTGCAAAGTGGTAGGAAATTGGGGGTAAACGGGATTTTACGCCACTCAGTCGATGCTGGAAATGCGTCGGGTAAATAAGTCTACTGCGGTGGTGTTGGTGTTGGGGCAATTATCATGGGGAGGAACGATTGACGGATGGGAGAAGAGCTCGGGGGTTGTGGTGGCGGTTTTGGCAAGTGTTGTCTCTGTCGAAAAGGGTAGGTAGTGTTTGGTATTTTACGTAGACGGAATGTCGCCTTCGTTGACGTCGGTTCGTAATGTTGAAGTATTGATTTCGTCTGACTTTTTGAGATTCCTAGGGTGTTTTTAAGAATTAAGTCAACATGGGCCTGTAAATGTTTTGTTTTTTCCTCGTAGCATCTGTACTTCACAAGATATTCAATGAAATTTGGCGTAGATATTTCAATTTAGAGTTTACATCACGTGATATGTTTATTCCGATTGAAAATGTACAGGATGTAAAACCCACATGTAAAAAAAAACATTCATTACTTATAATAGCAATTTCTAATTTATCTTTAGCTAAAATTGTTCGGTTAGTCGCAAAATTTAGAAACCTGAATCATACTGAAGTCGATAAAATGTCGACGACGCTAGAGGAAAGGTGAAGAAAATCATGATGATCACCGATAGTGAATGAGTTTCCTTTCAACATTAACTTTCCGATTGTGAGAGAAGCGTTTCTTCGATATGAGGTTGGAACTTCAACCTCGGTAGCTCAGCACTGGACTAGTGATTCGGAGGTTATGGGTTCAAGTCCCGCTTGAGGAGGTCCTTTTTCCTGATTTAAAAATTGTCTGTAAGGCACAATATATTATGCTATTACAGTTCATTTCAAACGTTAACCAATTTTTCATATTTATTACTGAGCTTTTTGGTTTCTTGTAGTATCATCGTTTGTGCTACACTGCTTCCGATTCTGTTACCGAAAAAAAATTCTTTAGATATTGTTCTGGTGTCTCAATACTTTCGTGTGGATTTTCCAAATTCTGTTATTCTCTTTATTGACATAACCATTCAACCAAAAGAATAACCTGAATTATTTTTAAATTTCTCTCAGTATCCACAAAACAGCACTGATTTCAGGTGAACAATTTCTAAACGTTGTTGAAACGTGTATCTTTCCATGATAACACAATGATTGAAACAAATGACATAAGAAATATCAAAAAATAATACACAATGTTGCCATGAAACCCATTTCAAAATAAATCATAATTCTGAAATCTGTCAGCAAGCTGCTTTTCAATTTTTTCTGAAAATATCATCTTAATTTCATCGTTTGAGTGCCACTTTCCCTCTATTTTCGATATTGGTGTACAGATGGTTTTGATATGACAACGGGGACTGTCGCTGAAGTATTCTAGGCTAAAACCAAATGCTCATTCTCGTCAGGCAACTGTCCAAGCGTCTTTCAGAGAGAAATACTTGAAATCGAAAGATATATGAAAATTAATCTAGAAAGAAACTAGAAATTTGATACATTCTGACAGTCAGGCTGCAATCAAAGCATTTAGCTCAGGTATTATGGATTCTGAGATGGAGTTGGAGTCCCTAAGAAAACTCAATGAAATAAGAAAAGATTAACAAACTCAGGGTTTAAAGGAAATTAAGAGGTCAACACACTTTCCAGAAAAGGAGCACAAACTTCTCTTATTGGCCCAGAACCTTTTCGTGGTAGAGGTAAATGTACCTATATAAGGAAGAGTTTTAGGAAAAGGAAAAAACAGAAAGAGAAACACTTTGGCAGAATCTTCCTGGGTTGGATCATTCCAGAGAATTTCGTCTAAATTTTGATACTGCAAGATCTAGGAAGTGTTTTTGCAAGAATATGGTACACCTCCTCTCTGGATTTCTTACAGGTCATTGCCACCTCAGGAAGCACCTTATGAGAGTCTAGCAGAAAACGTCAAGGGCAGATTCTGCTGGGAGGAAAAAGAAACTCCGGATCATCTGTGATGGAATGCCTCGCCATCGTTAGCCAACGAAAAAATGCTTTGGCCAAGGGACTGAAGTGGCTCCTTAAAGCCATCCCAGATACTGGAGTTCATTAGAACTTTGGAACTAAAGACTACGATGACAAATGACGAGAACAGCTCTGGTGAATGGCAGAAAAGACCATAATGTCTCAGCGCAATGAAACCCCCACTCGAATCTACAATTCTCGATATCCCAAACACAATCTCTTTCTTCGAGCTTCTCATTCATATAATGCAGATTTAAAGATTGACCTCCTTCCCCATTCAGCGAGAGGTAATCTCATCGATCCGTTTCGAAGCTTCCGTGTAAACATGCCTTCAGGATTCGCACTATGACATGCAGTGGGAATAATTAAGAAACGTACGATGACGTGCATTCAATCCTATTACGCTCGAATCTATGAAGTCAATATAACACGGTTTCTAATTAGTTTCACGCAATGATCGAAGCGAAACTGATTCCAGTTGCTCTGACCTTTCGTTTCCGATGGTTAAATGCGACCTTAGGCCGTTTTTGAGAAGGGGCAAGAGGAGGGGGTCCAGAAGACGCTCTAGAGTATGGTGAGTCGAAAAGGGCTTCCTCAAGGTTGGGAAATGGGTTGTTATAAGGTGCTGAAAGAGACTTAATTTATTTTGTTGCTCTTTGTTTCTCAGCTCTTTTTTGAGACACAGTGTAGGTATGTTTGTTCATTTTTAAAAAAATGTTCTACTTGGAACTATTGAAATCTGTTCCATAAAGACTCTAAATTCCGATTTTGTTCTTATCAATCCAATTCTCTCAATTTGAGCTGACGATTTTGTTTATTGTATGTCTTATTATTAACATTATTGGATGCATAAGATCATTGTCAGATGATGAAGAATTGCATCACATATTTTACCTATTGCTAGAAACAACTGTTTCACCACCAACTTTGTGTGTTCTTCAGGTTCATTTTACATTTCGCTTGATACAAAACAGTGCTTGTAAACAACTTATAGTGGTAACAAAATTTAAACTTTGAGCGAAATATCCTCGAAAAAATTTGACAGGTATATCGGACATTTTCTGACAAGGACTTCCAAACTAACAGAAGATATTTGATGATGGAGATGAGTCTCAATCTGTTATTTTGGGAATTATACCTACATATTCATTTCGAGACATTCTGAGAGTTTTAGTCTTATACTTTTATTTTCATTATGAAACATCTCGAAATTATTATATTATTAAAGGTATGGCATCATTCTTCTAATGATTTTCGTATATTGAAAGTGTACTATGATTCAAAATAATAGGACCATATCTTCAATAATAATTTCAAAATTCTCCATAATGAAAATAAAAGTACTAAACTAACACTGCTAGTATCTCCCGAAATAAATGGGTATAATCCTCAAAATGAACTTTTGAATGAGCAAACTGGGGATGTAAACGCATCCTCATCATTGAATAACTTTAGATAGTTTGAAAATTCCAGGCGTAAATGTCCAATGTATCTGTAATATTTATTAGGTCATTTTTAGTTTTCATGGATTTTTCGGTCAACATACAAATTTTGTTACCTATACATATAAGATAAGTAGTCTGCAAGCTCTATTTCGTGTCAATAAAAATGCAAAACTAACCTGAAGGAACCACAGTGTTGGCTACACAATTATTATCAACATTAATATATTTTTTCAAATTATTTTTCCATATTTTATTTGATAATGAATTTCTATCGAGTAAGGACCGAATTCATTGAATAATTATTAGTCAGCTATTCCTTATATTCAAAACATTGAAAATTTTCATCCAATACAAAAATGAAGAAAAATAAATCTGAAACTACCTTAAGAATTTTTTTGGTTCTTCAAAACATGTGGGAGTATCATCTTTAGATTTCATACATCGTGTGTACGAGTTCACAGAATGTGGTGCTGTAAACAATACCTCTTCGATTATGATGAAATTATAGTAAACATTGATCTGGGAGCATGAAAACTCATTGTTGTGAAATTGCCTTGGATGCCATATTTTCAAGAAAAAGACGGTAATTTTGAAGAATTTGTCGCAATAAATTACAAAAACTGAAAGTTAACCTATAATTTCGTGTTTTTGTTGTTGTACACCAAGTTGCTTCTTTTTAGTTTATTAGTTTCATCTCAATATAGTGAGTTTATTCTTGTGATTATAAGTACTGGAATCTACCCCACACTCCAGAACAGCTAATATTCAATATCGATAGTATTGATGTTCTATTTCAATCATTTTATTATATGAATAATAATTATTCTGCTACACAGAAGCTCCTTCTTTTTTCTCACATTCTGAATAATTTTCAATAATAGTAACATTCATATTCGAATATATGAAAAATGAAGAAGCTTCTGTTTTCTGGAACAATCATTATTTACATAATAAAATAGATTTCCACCAAGTTACGACCAATTCAACCAAATACGTTCAATATCGTTATTCAACAACATGCAGTTGCAGGACATAATTAACATAATTTGTAATTACCATTATTGCAATGGCTATATTAGACGATTCAATTAACAAATTGAAATTATCTGTTCGCTCTATATAGGGTGTCCAAAATTCATTCCAATTACAGGTTTTTTAGGTAATGAGTAGAGATCGGGCGATACGGTTTACGATAAAGAGATTTTTGGGCTATAGAATGATTGAATATCCACTTTTATCTCAAATTTTACCGAATTAATCGAATCAGTTGAAACGGCTATTAGAACCTATAAATTTTACATAGAGTTCAGTGGCGTACTCATTTTTTTTATTCCTTCTTTTTCTGTCAACAATTTATTTCTCTACCGATTCCAAACGTTCATCACGTTGAGGGACAAACTGTGTTACAGAAAATCAATAAGCCGATAATTCCGAAATATAATTTTCTCAGGAACTAACGGTGAGTGTGGTTGGCAATTCCATTCTACTCGTCTGACCAAAAGCGTTATAATCTAGTCTGGTCTAACCTAACCTAGGTCAGTTTGATTGAATTGTACACGTCGACATGTACAGCATGCGATTGGGTAATGCGCCGGAAAATAGGGGACTGAGAAAACCACTAACGTGCCTACAGGGTATCACGTCTGAAGGATGGTTTCGAAAGGACACCCTGTACATCGTTCGCTGATTGACTTTACTTATACGCAGGAGCAGTTATTTTATTTGGTAATCGCATATCTCTCGTTTATCAAATTCGAAAAAAAATATTGGAGTTCTACAAGGATCAGTGTTAGGCCTTTCAATGTTTGACTCCTTATACCTTATCCTCTATCGATATTTTGTACATTATATACAACCTTGTGTCTTTACTATAAATTCAACACAAGATTAAATTGGTTAAATGAATTTTTTACTGAAAAATTTTGTTTCTTTGCAGGTCGCTGCCCAAGCTCAGCAGCCAGGAAGAGGACGGGCACACCCCCCACTCCCAGTTCACTGGCGTAGCTCACTTTGAGCCTATCCCTCATGACCACGACTTCTGTGAAAGGGTCGTGATAAACGTAAGTTCACTTTTTTCACTTTTACAGAAGAAAAAGTTTTCCTCGTAGTTGAAATTCTTGTTTCCTCTTTTGTTCTTCAGTCTGTATCCTGCACTAATAGAGTCTGATGAGGAAATTTAATATGTTTCCTCTACACTTAGACTTACCAATTTACAAGTACTATAAAACTTCATCTCTGTTTCTCATTTGAGAAATAAAAACATATTTATTTATTTACTGTTAACACTTTAGACACTTAAAATCGTTCCCCAAAACTAGAAAATATCTTTTCGAGTCTAGGGTTCGATTACTCTGCTCTTTAGTCCTTATATTCAATAGTAATGGCTGAAATTTCGACTTGAGGGGGCACATTACCTGGCCACCCCGATTTCCAGATTTATCCTCAACAGACAATTTCTTATTAACAAAGCGTTTAGAATCTTAATGATCCTTAACGATGCAATAATTGTTTTTTTTTTTGTTGCAGGTGAGTGGGCTTCGGTTCGAGACGCAGCTGCGCACGCTGAACCAGTTTCCTGACACGCTGCTGGGCGATCCCGCACGGCGCATACGCTACTTCGACCCGCTGCGCAACGAGTACTTCTTCGACCGCAACCGGCCCTCCTTCGATGCCATCCTGTACTACTACCAGAGCGGCGGCCGACTCAGACGTCCCGTCAACGTGCCCCTGGACGTCTTCTCCGAGGAGATCAAGTTCTACGAGCTGGGCGAGTTGGCCATCAACAAGTTCAGAGAGGTGAGCATTGACGAGGTCATCTTTTGGGGATAACTTGCCTTTTTTTTTCTAAGTGGAGCTATTAGAACGGCTTTCCGAGAATTAGGAGAGCTAATAATTTCACCAAAAAGTTCCAAACAGCTCCAAAACAAGCAGTTATGGTGTATTTATTCAAAATTGCTTACAAGGAACGAATTAGTAGCTATTTAGATTATCGATTTTTCAAGGTGCTGGTTGTGCCAAGTCTAGCTGTCATTCCAAAAGGTTCTTAAAATCCAAATATCGGCCTTGACCATAATAAACCTATCTTAGAAGTTTTGCAAGACTTTCTCGAAAGTAGTGGATTTTCTTCCTCAGTTTCAATATGTTCGATTGGCGACCAGAGTTTTTGTACAATCTTTGAAAACCAAGGGTTTATAAGATAAAATCTAAGTGTTCGAATGTGAATAGTGCGAGGTCCAATAAAGCTGATCGTGTAATAAGATTACTTAATTGAAGAAACTATTTCAGTGTAATGAGAAGCTCTTTGGATCATTCTCTTCAAGGAATTCTTAAATTTTTGAGTGCAGAAAGTTGTTCAGCATGTCACAATATCGGTCAGGGGGGTGAAAATACCTTATTCGAAAAAGTAAGGGGTTCTAAATGAAATAGCACACCAAACTGACATTGTCATTGACTTTTAGGCATGTGAGGGTTCTTTTATAAACTTCTCAAGTGTTGGCTCTTACCCAATAACGGTAATTTTGTTTTTTAATACACCAATACCAATACACCTGGTAATAATCAAAATATAGCCCCAGTCCTTAGGGAATACTTCTTGGAAAGCTATGATTTTGTAAGGGTACATCTCCAGTTCAGAATATTTCCATGCAGGACAATATGGAGAATGATCTATAGATGCTTCCACCCAAGCGATGTTTTTGAAAAATTCACGCGGTGAAAGATTTAACACTCCACTGACCGGGAGGACTAACAAATAAAAATCATTCTCTTTGTATCAATCAACAAAGTGACCTTCCAGAGTAATATATATAATCCAATGTTCTTCAAACTGTTCAATATCTCTTCTGTAGAAATATTTGTCTGTGATATCGAAATAGTCAATCAACAATGTGCCAGGCACGTTACAAAATAGGGATGCCATAACCTTGTCGGCTGATGTTTGAGATTTTGCTAAAAACATCCCTTCCACATCCCTTGATACGACATATAGGAATAAATAAAACATAATAGTGTTTTTTTCTTGTTTCAAGGACGAAGGATTCATCAAAGAAGAGGAAAAACCCCTGCCATCTCACGAGATGCAGCGAAACGTGTGGCTGCTGTTCGAGTACCCGGAATCGTCACAGGCGGCGCGGGTGGTCGCCATCATCTCCGTCTGCGTCATCCTGCTCTCGATCGTCATCTTCTGTCTGGAGACGCTGCCGCAGTTCAAACACTACAAAGTTTTCAACACCACCACGAACAGCACCAAGATCGAGGAGGACGAGGTGCCCGAAATCACCGATCCCTTCTTCCTCATCGAGACCATCTGCATCGTCTGGTTCACCTTTGAACTCTCCGTGCGCTTCCTGGCTTGTCCCAACAAATTGCATTTCTTCCGGGACCTCATGTAAGTTTTCAACTAGCTATTCTGGGTTGACCCATGGGATATCGTACATTTCAGATTGGTGTCAGTTGTTTGGCCATAAAAATTCAATGTTTTTAATATAAACTAGATAGTTCTGAAGAGTCCTTTATGGTGTCAGTTTTCAAAGAGAAGAAGTGACTCTATTGACACTAGTGACAAGATTTGTATCTTCTTCAGAGGTCATGCACCTCGGTTGTTCAACCGTAAAAATTCAATGCTTCAATATAAACTAGATAGTTCTGAAGAGTCCTGTATGGTGTCAGTTTTTAAAGAGAAGAAGTGACTCCACGCCAAAGCCAAAGCGTTTGTTAATAGTAAAAATCTCCCAATCAAAATTCCAGAACATTTATTCAAGGTATTAAATGTGACATGTTTTGAACCCATAAGAGTATATCTTCAGTCACTACAAATGAAATCAACTAAAGATTATAATTAAATGGATTCATAATAAACCATAAACTTACATTCCCAAGAATATACAGGATGCCCCTGAGCCAAGGGCATGGATAGCCTCAATTTGAAGGATAGAAAGTACAAAGCACGTTCATTATTATAGAACGAAAATCTAAAGAAGAATTTGACTGATTTATAGTTTTATACAGTTCTAACTGATGCATAAGGAACAATGATAGCAATCTCAACTGGTTTGTTCTAACAGATTTATCAGTAGTTTATACTAGAAGTAATAGCAATACTAGAGTCAGTTTAAGATTGGAATTAAGGTGTCTAGAAATACTTGCCTGTCCCACTCATTCTCAAAATATTCAGTATCTGAGTACTAGCTAGTGTCCAGTCCTCTTGACTTGAAAGCACTTCGCTGAACTTCGTTAGATTTCCACTTAAAATAATGCCTTCTATGGAAGGAAGTTGGACAAACCTCAATTTCTCATTACCTGAAATGTGTCAAACCAAATTCAATCAGTGGACAGACCAATATTTTCAGAAATCTTAACTCATAATGATGAACCTCCATTTGAATAAATGTATCTTGTACAGGAAATGTATCTCCTCATTCTGAGCTTATCAATGGTCTCACAGAGGCATAGGATTGTCGAGATAGAGAAACAAAAACATTTCTTTGAGAGAGAGTCATTTAAATTATTGAATGAATTTTTCCGTTCTGAAGAAACCCTCTCTATATTGCCCTCCACAAGCACCAGATTCACCCTCACACATCAGAATCTCGTTCTCCTTTCCAGGAACTTTATCGACATCATCGCCATCATTCCGTATTTCATAACTCTGGCGACAGTGATCGCCGAAGGGAAAGACACGTTAGACCTGCCGCGAGCGCCGGTCACGCCACAGGACAAGAGCACCAACCAGGCGATGTCTCTCGCCATCCTGAGGGTCATACGGCTGGTTCGAGTCTTCCGAATATTCAAGCTGAGCCGGCACAGCAAGGGCCTGCAGATACTTGGTCGGACGCTGAAGGCCAGTATGCGAGAGCTGGGTCTGCTCATCTTCTTCCTGTTCATAGGTGAGTCCAGACTATCTTATTTTCTGGGTAACGTTCTAGGGATTGAGGTATCAGGAAACCAAGTGGATGAGCATTTGGTCTTTCGACCAAATACCCTAAGTTGGTTAGTATTTGAGGCTTTGTGAATAGGTAACTAAATGGACATAAGTGAGTTGTTATCTTTGCATTTGTTTTCCTGATATAGCACAAATACTTGTATGAAATTTGATTATGATTATCACAGATCTACCAAAGTGATGTCAAATGGACATGAACACAAGTATAACCTGTAAACTAACTGGAAACAAAAATTGTTTCCATTTAGGAAAATCATCTCTTGTACAAAATCGATCATCAGCATATAGATCCCCTAAAATGAGATTTATTTGAACTTGACAGTAAAATACATCTACTAAGCTTCGAGACCATTAATTTTAATGAACCGTTTCAATTTGAAATATAGTTTGAGCCAGATCACTATCTTTTTAGCTACAGAACAGTGACCCATGCTCGGACAACCCTTCTAGCATCTTTAAAAAGTTCTTTCATAATAGTTGGATCATCCTAAACTTCATAGATAAGAAAGATTCTTTAGTATGAATTTAGTATGTTTTTATCAAATACACATGAAGAGCAGACTGATCGTTATGAGTCTTCAATATTTCAATGTGACTAACCTAACCATTTCAAAGGGCATGCCAACCCAAAATGCACCAATTAAGAGTGGTTTCTGCAGACAATGATAGATGTAAACTCCTTTTTAGGCAAAGAGGAGTTTCTCTAGACTCGGTGCTTCGACATCTGAAGCCTTCTTGCTCATTTTAAGTTAAACTACTTCTTTAAGAGATATCACTAATCTAATCCAACTATTATGGGTTCTTTGGAGCTGCGAAAGAAGATATAGCTTGAGTCGAATCTGAAGCAACTTTTTTAGCAGTCTTATATCCAATTGTCCTTTTGGCATCATAATCATCCTGGACTTTATAGTCACGAAAGATTTCTCTAGTATGAATTTCTGAACATACACTCAAAGGCACGACCAAAGAATCTAGAACTTGTCTATGTTTTGATCAAATACACATGAAGAGTAGACTTATCTTTGTGAGTCTTCGATAGTCTTCAGTATTTCAATCTAAGCAAGCTGACCATTCCAAAGGGCATGCCATCCCAAAACCCATTAAGAGAAGTTTCTGCAGCAATGATAGGTTTATATTTCTTTTTTAAGCAGAGAGGAGTTTCTTCAAACTCTTCTGAAGTCTTGTTGCTCAGTACAACTTTGACTAAAGTTCTTGAAATGTTTCACGTTGAACTCCTTCTTCAGAAAAACGTCTCTCTCTTGAAGCTAGTCCAGCAATTATCGGTTCTTAGAAGCTGCGAAGAAATATATAGCTTGAGTCGAATCTGAAGCATCCATTTATTCTTACATTTGGTAACTCTTATGGTCCAGAAATTTGTTCACTTGTCTCGAAGTATATAGCGATGTATTTTCCTATCAACCAAATATATTAGATTCACCCTTCTCAAGCCTTATGTAAGTGTACATCCACAACGGAGCACTGCGCTTTGGTCACCATAGATCACCTAGAGTCCAGAACCTTTGTGTGGATGCTTATCCATGTGGTGCAGAGTGTGGATCTATCAGTGCGCCGTTGTGGATCCCTACCAAACGAAGACCACGATCCACAAACTCTTGACACCCGACTAATCTGTGTGCCATGGACCATCCGCCCGTGCACCAACCTTTTCCAGGAGTGGTGCTCTTCAGCAGCATCGTCTACTTCGCCGAGGCTGGCAGGGAACAGTCGTTCTTCAAGTCCATACCGGACGCCTTCTGGTGGGCCGTGGTCACCATGACAACCGTGGGCTACGGCGACATGAGGTACAGTGTTCCGCACAGAATCTCACTCACCTCCCCCCTCTCCTCTTGCAGGTGTCGTGCTGTTCTCGAGTGCCGTCTACTTCGCAGAGGCGGGCTCAGAGAATTCCTTCTTCAAGTCCATCCCAGACGCGTTCTGGTGGGCAGTGGTCACCATGACGACCGTGGGCTACGGCGACATGACGTATGATGTACACACCTAATTCAGATTTAGTTGCCTACACCGTAGCGAATCTTTTTTCGTGTACACTAAAACGACTAGCAAGTTTAAACGGTGACGGGGAAGATGACGCATGTTCGAAAAAAAATGTATAGTTTCATCCGTTACCATAATAGCAATTGAAACACATTCAATAATCATTATCATGTATTTACTACAAATCCTTATAGCCAGTTTTGGAACATATAATTCATATTAAGACAGCACAGCGATCTTACTAAAGGAACCAGAAATTTGCTTTATAAAGGGTGTTTTTTTAGAGCTATAGAACTTTGATTTGCAATAAAACAACGATAGATCATTCGATTGACATGAATTTTATTTATCCGCAAGATAATCTTGTGGCATTATATTTTAAATATGATTTCTGGCATATGACTGCCACGGCTGGCTCGGATGTAGTCCAATCTGGACGTCCAATTTTCGATTACTTTTCCCAACATTTGTGGCCGTATATCGGCAATAACACGGCGAATGTTGTCTTCCAAATGATCAAGGATTTGTGGCTTATCCGCATAGACCAATGACTTTACATAGTGAACCAGTAATACCAACTTAAAGTTATATACCTCGAAAAAAAACACCCGTTATTAGGTAACAAATTCATGCTATAAAAGCATTATCCAAACAGTAGATACAAACGATACTCAGCATAACATATTGGTAGTAAATACATCATAATAAATGATATATGTGTTTCAATTGTATGTACACTTTTATTCACATTATTCTGTAGGTGACTTCGGTTTTTGATATCAAACTCTACGATGTTATATTGAATCGATCAAAACTACAAGTAGTCCATTCCTTCCTTGTGTTACAACGATAATTTTTTGTGGGTTGAAAGAGTTCAAGGTCCTAAAGGAACTCATTAGGAAAGTCATTCAATTAAGTATCAAGCTCTTAAATCAATTGCCAAAAATGCTGCTAGATATTCATATAGTAACCCTCCATTTTGATAACACTGTTCACAGATATTCGTTAACCCTAACTTTTTGGAGAAGAATATATGTAGAATCCAAGTATCTCAACACCTGTATTTCCAAGAACAACAAATGTTACTCAGAAATCTGAAAGTTGAAAAATAAACGGCAATAGATCTCGAAAAAATTCTATTCGAAGAAATGCCTAATGTTTAAACCCGATATCGTTGTCACTTCCAGAATATTCACTCGGAACAAAACCTCAATCGATGTAGCACAAAAAATTCCGCGAGAACGTGTGAAACTCTTCCCTGTCAACGTCCTGTTTCTCTTAGAGGGCAGACTGAACCATCTTCGGGACTACGAGAAAATTCTTTGCTCCGGACCGCGGTTCAACCACATTCTGGCAGACACCGGCGTTTCACCCCCTAAGACCCTAGATGTCGTGTCGATCGATGTTTGCTCGATGTTGCTTGTCTTGTCAGTGAGGTCAGTTTCCAGATCAGAAAGTATTCGAACTTCGGTGGCTCTGTCACTTGAATCATTTTTTATGTAAGGTAATTTGTGCACCAACTAAGCACAACTCAGAAAGGTGGTATCAGATTTGGATCTGCTAACCAGCGATTGCCTTTAGGGTCAATTAAATGTTATAAATACATTTTGTACTTTGAAATAGCTAGATTATTCAAATTCTTCTGCTCCTCCTTTCACGCAATCCCTTAAAGGACTGTTATGGATCTTGTGGAAATTCATAATATCTGCTGTAAAAGTTGCTCAACCTTACTTTCACTTTTCGATAAAAAACTGACAAGATGCAAACTAATATTGACTATTGACTCAATACTTGAATGGATCCATGAATGCAGTAGTCCAATAGATCATCATTCACTCAGTATAAACACTCAAAGGTTGAAATTATTGGAGACAAATATTTCTTAGCTAAGAGAAGTCTTATGAAGCTATTGTGAGACTTCTGTGGAGACAATGGAGAAGGAGACTTCAACACCATATTTAGAATAGAGACCACAGTAGACCCTTCAAGGAAAGAGTGGTCTTCAAGACTCTAAAGCTTCTGATATCAGTAAAACCGCAGCACTTTCTCTTATTTTCGCCATCCAGAGATGGAAGCTCCACTGTCCTATTGAAATATTCAAGGGATTGCTAAAATGAAACTTAGGAAAACCTAGATATAAATCCAATAAGAACCAAGTTCTCAAAATTTCGGTATCTTGTTTGAATCGAATCTACCGAAGCGAAATATTTTCTGCAACTAAACTAATCAGCCTTATCTGGACTCTGACCTGCATATCCGTAATGAGGAACAAAGAATTTTCTATTAGAATGTTGTTAACACTTGATCGCCTGAAACATGGCGGTCAACACCCGCATGCGCTTTCTCTCCAAAATCCTTTATCCTTGTGCAAAACGTCTTTATCACCCTTTGGGATTGAAATTCGACGTTTTTTTCTTACTCTTGTTACATTTTGTTCTTGATGAAGCTTATGAACCTCTTGTGGTCAGGGGTTAACTCAACCTGAAGACGTAAATTTATTTTGAAATCTGTTATAACATTTATCAGGATCTAATCAAAATATCTAGATTCATATGACGAGTTCTGTGTTAGATTTAGAAAGATCGAATAAAAATTAGTTGATCATCTTATGATCCTACTAAAGGCTCAATTTTGAATTTTAGCATTGTGGTATTTTTCTTGTGTTTCCAGTAATAGCTCAATACCAATAGCAACCTTTAGAGTTAGAGTCCCCATTTTCATTTGTTAAATCATGACAAGACTAGAAAAAACTATTTCTAAATTGAATTGGTAGATTCTTTTCACTAGAAATTTCTTCTAAACTTATCATAATCTAGAACCAAATCATAGTAGAATACTGGTATAGAGATAGATTGTTTCGATGTTTTCGATTGCTGATCCTGAAGATTGGCTTGAAGAAGAAAAATATGAACATGATTGCCGAGCAGCTTCATTTTCGAAAAACAGAGTATTAAGTTTTATTCCTTCATTTAAAGAATACCTTTCCAATCAGAGTAAAAAGTGCTCTGGCCCTTTCATTCTGATTTAGTCAAAAAATGAAGACTCAGAAAGAGGAAAGTGAGATTTTTTTTAGGCAGAAAAAAATTGTAGATTTTTTAGAGGAAAAAGAAATTTTCAACATATTGGCATGAAGTCATAGAAGATGAAAGAGGATCTTGGTATTTATTATGACTAAGATAATGTTCATACTTTACTAGTTAGGTCTTATAAATGGAGCTGTTAGAAACACTTATTTATGCAGAGCATCTGGTGACCAGTGGAACAACGCTCAGGTAGATAGAAGACATATATGTGTGTGGAAAAATTATATGTGATGTCACCTCAATCCTGAGGTGACTTTGAACTTAATTTACTAACAGATGTCCTTATCTTCACCTGATCTATGCTCCACTGGTTACCAGACAGCAAACCACCATTCTTAAGGATCACCAATCGATCATCCTCTAAAATCGGACTGCGTCGAATAGAAATCCCCCACCTTCCACATCTCCCCAAAACCCTTAACCTCACACCACCCCATCTAACGTCATAGATTCGTGATTGTGTTGCTTTTTAGCGTTTCTTCAAGCATGCCTTTTACCACCCTCACCCCATCCCCTCTTAGTCCTCGACAAACCACCCTAACACCTGGCCTTCTGCATCCGCAGGCCTGTCGGAGTCTGGGGCAAGATCGTGGGCTCCCTGTGCGCCATCGCCGGCGTCCTGACCATAGCCCTTCCAGTGCCTGTGATCGTTTCCAACTTCAACTACTTCTATCACCGTGAGACGGACCAGGAGGAGATGCAGTCGCAGAACTTTAACCACGTGACCAGCTGCCCGTACCTGCCAGGCACCTTGGGCCAACACATGAAGAAGAGCTCGCTGAGCGAGTCCTCTAGCGATCTGGTGGAGTTCGAGGAGGGTGTGCTGGTGACGAGAGACCAGCTGATCAGAAAGCAGAACTGCAACCCGCGGCACAACAACAATATCAACGCCATGAGCATCGAGACTGACGTTTGACTACGAGGTGAGTCACCTCAAAGTTTCACCAAAATTTGAAGAACATATAGGAAAGAGTTTTGAGCTGTTTAGGTGTGGTCTATTCGGATTTTCTACTGACGCTTCGCCTACAGCTTCCTAAAGTTTCCTAGATCGTAGATTGTAACCTGACACTGAACTACTTCGAATAGTTTGGACTGTTTGGAGTCATCTGGTGTGAAGTTGATTTTAACACAAACTCTTCTGAGAAGTTCAGTGTCAAGTTACAATCTACGACTAAAGAATATCTGAAGACGCCTGCGAAAATTGTGGGCTAGTATAACAATACTGGAACTTCTTAACCCTGTTGAACAATCTACCATTGAAAAGACAAAGCTTGGTAATGCAATCAGCAATGATTTGTGATTATGATGTCGCGACAACGCGTTATGGCGATATACAGGGTGTTCATAAATTGTAGGTACAAACAAGTGTAACAGATTTCTTAGAACATTTTAAGGAAAAAAAATTCTAAGAATATGGGCTCGCAAACGTTGTTTTCGAGAAACAGGGTGTTAAAATTTAATCTGTTCTCAAGTTTTTTTCTCATAGCAACTTTCCTTCACAAAAACTTTAACTTGCCATAGATATTCCAATTTAAGGTTTTCATCATGTGATATGCTAATTTTGAATGTTAATCTACAGGGAAATATTTTTCCTGAAACATTGCCCGCTTCTATCCTCCAGAAATTTTTTTTGGTGGACCACTGATAGCTTAGAAAAATGCGAGAAATACTTTGGTCCAGTACTAATTTCGGTTTCGTAGTTTTGTCGTGTTTACTACCGATTTCGAGAAAAAAATTTCAATCCAATCAATCAATTCAGGAGAATCCAAACCGGTGTAATCATCTCAAAAATAGGACTAAAAGAAACACCCTTCATCTCGAAAACGGAGAGTTTGCAGGCTGATGTTTATGGGACTTTTTTCTTCAAATTATCCTAAGAATCTCTCATTTTTCTTAGTACCTCCGAATTAGGTAACACATAACATGTAATGCGCAAAGCTTGAAATTGTTGTGTGAAATATAGCTGTGCAATCGAAGATAGCAGATAGCAATGTATTCACTATTTAACGTGAACATTTGTCTATGAGAATGTTTTGCTCGAAATGGGAGCAGCGTTTGCTCAGCAAATCTAATTGTCAATTCCAAAATCTGTCTGTTTAAGCAGAATAAACAAGATTTTTTGCATCGATATGTGGCGGTGAATGAAACATAGATTCATCTCCTAAGTCAAAGAGCGGGTCAGCTAAGTGGAAACCAGTCAGTAGAATCTTTCCAAAGCGACCAAAATCTCAAACATTTCCTGGCAAGGTTATAGCATTCGTATTTTGGAAAGTACATGGTATATTCATTGACTATCTCAGAAAAGATAGCAACAATGAATATTACATTACGTTATTAGATGGATTAAGTGCAGAAATGAATAAAACACGTCCCCAAAATCAAAATGAAAGGTTCTCTTTCACCAATACAACACTTTTTATCACAAATCAATGAAAATCATGATCAAATGGACGAATTGTGC
Organism: Harmonia axyridis; assembly: GCF_914767665.1. Taxonomy (NCBI): domain Eukaryota; kingdom Metazoa; phylum Arthropoda; class Insecta; order Coleoptera; family Coccinellidae; genus Harmonia; species Harmonia axyridis. Next base: position 897,391 of record NC_059502.1, read on the forward strand.
TTTCATCTGCTTGATCACCCAATTTATCCTCCAGGTCTGCCCTCCAGTGATTACTGGCTTCTTGCAGACTTAAAAATAACGTTCCAGGAAAAGAAATTTGGCTCTAATGAAGAAGTAATTGGCAAGGTTTCGATGGTTATTTCGAAAGCAAAGGTTGAATCTTTATACAGAAAAGGTATTGAAAAGTTAGGAGAACGTTGGAGTAGATGTATAACTCTCGAAGGTGACTATCTTGACGAATAAAGTCGAATGTTAAATAGAAATTCTATTTTTACTGACTGGGCCCGGAACCTACTGGACGAAATGTTAAAAACCATCTAGTACAACACAAAATTCCACTTGAGAAACATAATGTATAAATTTTCATCACAAAACGATATGGAAGGGTTAAATTCAAGCTGACGCGCTGGCTCGTCCTTTAATTTTTCCGTCGACGGGACGGAACCCTCAGTTTCGGTCCCGCACACACGCCAGGCCCGCTGCTGTCCCATCGCCATAGTAACGGGCGGCGGCGACAATGCGCACGTTCGATACGGCTTTCGACAGCCGTGCCCCGGACCACGGATGGCGCAAATTAATTGCCGACCGAGATGCGATCAGATGCTTTCGATCGCCGGGGGTCATTCCTTGGGAGGGCTGGAGGGGGTAGGTTTGCATACGGGGTGGCCGGATGAAGATGAGGAACCGCTTCTACGTTTCAGAGAAGGCTGAGTCTATATAAAACTTTTCACCGGTGTTTTTCGGCTCCGCCGCCACTGTTCACCCTCGGGCAGGGGTGAAAATCACCCCGAAATATTCAAATGGCGTTGGGAGTCGAGCTGGATTCCATACTGTTGTCTTCTCACAACAGCGTTTGAATTTTACTACTCGGTTGATTGTGTGTAACACTTCACTCATTTTTCTTCGATTTTATTCGTCAACATAGTCCTTTTACTCTTCCATACCTTTTCTATGGAAATATTCATCTTTGCTTCCGAAATTGTCTTCAACCTCGGCAATGCCTTCTTTGTTAGAGCCAAATTTCTTTCCCTGGAGCATTCTTTTGAGGTCTGCAAAACGCTAGTAATCACTGGGGTCCAGATCTGAAGAATATGCTGGCAGTCAAGCAGTTGAAAGAGCAATTCGTTCAGTTTGACCATCGGTTTATGACAAAAAGCATTGTCTTGGTGAAAGAGAATTTTTCTTTTGTATTTGAAAGCGGTATTCCTCAAATTGACAAATTATTATAGCTAAATTTATTCCCTTGGAGCATTCTTTAGAAGTCTGCAAGAATCACTGGGGGCAGATCTGAACTATTAGTTAGGTGGTCAATCAGGAAGCGTAATTCGTTCAATTCGACCAAGATTTTCATCGATTTATGATAAAAAGCGTTATCTTGGTGAAAGAGGATGTTTTCCTTTGCATTTGGAGATTGTTTTCTTCATTTCTGCACTCAATCGATCCATTAACGTTATGTGATATTCACTGCTGATGGTTTTACCTTTGTCAAGATATAAATGAACCTTGCACTTAACAAAATAAGTAGGCTCTAAAATTGACAGCTTTTGGTTGAGATTTTGGTCGCTTTGAACGGTTTTCACCCACTGCTTTACACTAAACTGATGCCCTCTTCGATTCAGCAGTATAGTGATGAATCCATGTATCCACTGCCACCTATTGGTACAAAAGATGTTGTTCATTCCACTTAAACAGCTCCAAACAGCGTTTAATATCGACGTTGCCTTGTTAACTTTGGTCATCGGGGGGTATACATTTCCAGCAAATATTCCTCATAGGCAAATATTCAAGCAAAATAGTGAAAAAACTGCTGCCTGATAGTGCTTTTCAAATGTTCCTATTTCACTGGCAGGCACATCTAAATAGAAACAAGGTTCAGTCCATTTCCAAGTTGCCAAACCCTTGGTTAGATTAGATCAAATGTAGGATCGATCGTTTTGCAAGAAAGCAGCTTTTAAGAAGTTAGATGACTTTTTGTATTGATAAGCAATTCCCAAGAAGATTGTCTAGCATTTTGTTAAAACTGGCAAAGTCTTTAGGAGCCTTGGCTATTGCATCAACAGGATTCTGGCTTGTCTAGAAAATTGCTTCTTGGACTCAGTATAAGTTCAACTGTTTTCATGTGTGACTTACAGAGTCTGCAAATTTTTCTGTCAACAAGGGTACAGAAGGTTATAACTAACTAATAAAAATAAAGTCCTGTCGATAGTTGTATAATAATTCAAAGCTCACTTCGTGGTGTCTATTTAAACTCTAGAGGTAATCTAGAATTCTTCTTGCTTCTCCAGGCTGAGCTCCCGTTGCAGAAATAATGATCTGTATTTTACTTTTCCAAACACACATAGTGGTTGAAGTCCAACGAGTGTCAACCTTTTCAGGAAGTTTATCGCTTTGTTCATTGCCTTCAATATTACTATGACCTAGAAATAATAAAAGAATCTTTTTTTTGCGTTTGGTATTAACACACTCTCAGATCAAGAAAGAGCTACTACTATGTTATTTCAATCTCCTCAGCAAGACCTGATTCTTTTTTGCAATGAATACTACCTATGTAGACCTCTTTGAGGTTTCTTTTAAGATAATCTTGAGCTAAGACAGCAAGAATGTTTCTAACTCAAAAATAGCCAAAAATTTCATTTGTTCTTATTTAGATTTTATAAATGAATGAATTCGAATTTGTTAATTTTGAATTATCCTTTCAGTGACGGATGTGCTGCACTTGCAACCTCCAGACTGGCTGGCGAAGGGCCCCTCCACAGGTCGATTGAGGGGTAAACCTCTCCACTCGAAGCGAGAAGCAACATCAAGAACCAGCCAGAACCTGCAGCATCGCATAAACATTGAGTGCGTGTTGAGTGCAGTGCTCCGAACGCTCAATAGACCCTTAAAACAAATTCACACATATATTTGTTCTCCTCGGTACTTTTGTATTATTATTACCATAACGATTGTTTTTGGGTGAGATATCCTGCCAAAAATACTTAATATATAAATATAACTTAGTAAACTGAGGGTATATCACAGCTGATTCTCGAATCGTATTTTTTAAGTATATTTACGAAGGTGAATTCATGAGTATTCGTTGCAAATTTCAAGAGATATATTCGCTAGAGGGCGCTGTCCATGTATCGGCTCAGGGGATATTTGAGAAAAATAAAACTACAATCAAAACACGTTTTAAACATAACTGGAAAATAAGGAACATATATTAACGAAAAAACTTAGAATTTCTATTTTGCCGTCAATATTTCCATCGATATCTACGTCTGAGTTGACGTCAATTAATTTGAATGGAAAACAGATGGGCTGTTGGCCAATGGAAAATATTGATGCAACTATTGGCAATAACGAAGATCTCAACTAATGAAGTAATGAAGATGAATCGAAACATTGTAGTGCGATCCAAAAATAAACATTGGAAAACAACGAGAATTCAAAACTTTTGAAAAATTATTATCCATTCGTCAGTCCGTTTTTTGCTATAATTTACTTAAGAGGAAATTTTTTCCTTGGGGAAGTGGAAGCTGCCATAAAAATACACGAAGAGGTATTTTTCAAATCCATGAATAAAATTAATTAAACTTTTCTGCGCTCAATTAAGAGAAATTTTCAACAATTTTTTTCCAAATAATTTTAATAATTTTCATAATTTAAAGGTCAGAAGATTAACATTCATAGTTAATGATTTAATTATGTAAAGATTTCGTTAAAATCGTTAAATAGAAACAATTAATTTTTTCTAAATTCTGAATGCTTCATTAGTAATAAAACTATTTTGGATAATAATTTTCCCCCCTTTTAGAACTCAACTATTCTACAGAGCAAATATATGAGATTGCTGTTCCTGAATGTGCTACTTTAACGGAAATTTACGTGCACCCAACTGCTCAATCGAAGAACGAAGTAGCACCGGAGTGAATAAATCTAAAATTAAAAAAAAAATCCTCGATCTTTTCGAAAAAGTCCCCCTGTTTTCATCTGAACCGAGGCATCATAGAATCGTTCGATCCTAAAAAATTAGTTGTTCAAATTTTATGGGAGAAATATAGGATAAATTCAACTTTAAAGATCAGTAGAGAGGTGTTCTTGTATCGTTAAATAGAATACTGCTGTTTGTTAAAATTCCGTAGTTAAGGTATTCATTCTTTTTTCGATTAAAACTACTGATGCACATTGAGATATTCCAAATGATATCTACGAAAAAATTATCTGCCGAAGCATTACAAAATGAGAGTTAGGAGCCTAAAGCAAAAAAAACAATATATTCACAGTGAAACAATAAGATAAGCAAGAATTGATAAAAATAGTTTGCTGAAATTGTTAATATTAAGTAGAGCTTAATAGAGCCAGAATAGGACTTTTAAAATGATGCCTCGTTCAAAACAATCCCAATTCTCTTGAATACGCGGTGTATATTTAAATTTAAGTGGTATGAATTTATATATTACATTACAATTAGGTACATTGTATATATGTAAATTTTTGAGGAGTCTCAGTTATTTATCGGATATACTTTTTTTTTTGTAAAGTGTAAGAGTACGCCTACATACAAACGAAAAATATCAAAGAAAAGGGAGAATCAACAGTAGATTCACTGAAATTTTACCATATAAATAGCGAATTTATATATTTTTGAATCACGATTATGCATCATCAATTTCAAAGGAAATAAAAACAAATATTCGGTTCAAATTATCTAAACAAGTCTTTTTTAAGACTGGACTAATTTCTACATATCAAGCTGCAAGCAATAATAATGATGAGGCAGTGAAACCTTTTCTCTCCTTTTTTTCTTTTTTTTATTCTCTTTACTATCCTTTTTTTCTTCTCCTCTCTTCTCTTTAATTTTCTTTTCTCTCTTCTCTCTTCTCCTCTTGTCTTCTCTTTCATATTTTTTACCTATCTTTTCTTTTCTCTTCTTCTCTTTTCTCTTCTTCTCTTCTTCTCTTTTCTCTTCTTCTCTTTCCTCTTCTTCTCTTTTCGAATCGTTTATTTTCTTTTCTTCTATCTTTAAACTTCATGAAAAGGTTTCAAAGCCTCCTGGGGTATTATTCGAAACATAACTCGAAATTACGTTAATTATATACTTCTAGAATGTAAACTTGATTCAGAAAAAAAAACAGTCTTATCCCATTCTTATAAAGCTACACTGCCATAAAATTTCGATCATGCAAAACCGAAAGTAATCGCAAAAAAAATCACTTCATAGTATGGATAACTAAAAAAAAAACCGTTAAAAAACCGAACTTTTCTTTTCGTACATTGCGGATTTTCACCTTCAAAAAGACATTTACGAAGAATATTGAATAAGTATAAAGTATGAATTTGTAAATATGATATTATGATAAGTTGAAAAATTCTGTGATTAAGATTTAAGAGTAAACTTTAACCGTTTCATTCATATATATTTTTAATGAAGACCATTGTTTCAAATTCAAAGGTCACGTTATAGTTATTTTCCAAGGTTGCCGTTTTGCTGGCACGCACAACGGAATATATTTGGTCGACAATTTTTTTTTTTAGAGGTTACAACTAAAACTTGAATCTTACGATTTTGAAATGTGGATAATCTACGTTTTTAGAGAATTTTTAAGAATCCTGAAAAAATTTTTAAAATATTGATTAAATTTTTCGGTACCTCTCAATCAGTAGCAACTCTTCTATTTTCATGCAAAGAAAGAATTTCCTATTTTAATAACAATGTTTAATGTCAACACAATATATTTCATCTAAAAATTTTCCTAACAGAATTTTAATCGCCTAATTTGAATCAAAAAAAATATTTTGAGAATAAGAGAAATTAATTTTCCACCATTAGTATATTCAATATGAAGTTTATTTATTTGATATATTGAGAAGCATACAATTGAAGATGAAATTAAATTGTTAGTACAACAATCACAATCATAAAAACTCTATTATTCAAAAATAAAATCTAAAGGAAAATTCGTAAGGTGAAAATAATATTTTTGACTTGCAACCCAGCATTACTATTTTATTATGATATTCTCATGTCAAACAATATTTTCGAAGTGCTAATTTTCAAATTGTTTTCAGGAAAATTTTAATTGCTCAGTTCAATAAAAAAAACAATTCTTCAAGAATAAAAAAAAATGTATTAAATTAAATGATCAACTTAATATGAACATATTCATCGTAATTTAATTACAATTAATTTAATCAATCGTAATTTAATCACTATTAATCCAATTTTTAATTAATGAATTTTAATTTAATTACGATTAATTAAATTAATAATTAATTGATCGTAATAAAATTACGATGAATATGAAGTTTATTTTTCGAATATATTAAAAAATATTCGAATGAAGATGAAATATTATTGTTAGTACAACAGTGAAAATAATTTTTGCTTGAAAATTCTGTTTTATTAAAAAAAAAAAATTAGTATTTTGAGATCAATATTTCAAACTGGCAATTTAATATGTCTATTATAAACGATATTCGCTCTCTGAAAATATTCGAAAATGAGTTTTAAAACCATTTTTTCAGCAATTTCCTCATCAAAATTCAATTTATATCATAGTTGTTTGAAATTTTAAACTTTTTTTTATTTTTCGAGTGTTTTGCATTTCGTCTTAGTTGCAGGGTTATTTTTAAACATGTATTGTTGGAACTATGTAATCTTATTTTCGAATTTGTGGTAATTGACCCGAAAATAACTATAATGGTGAATTTTGAACACTTGGAAAGTCCATAAGAATTCGATGTGAATAAAAAAAAACAATCAGCTGAGATATACCTAATCTTATGAATACTGAATAATTTGTAATGATAACGTAATTAAAAAAAAAAGAAGTAAAAAATGGCGCATCGAAAACGTGTTACAAAAGATCGCGTAAAAGATGTGCGAATGCTGTGTAGTGCTCACACCAAAACTCTGATTAGTTTTCGGCACTGTTTTAAGTGCTTGTATTTTTGGGCTGTGTGAAGCTTACCTAGGGTTGGATTAGCTTTAGCCCTTGTTACATATCCACCCCGCGTAGCCGGAACGGACGGGGGGGCAGCGGGGCTCACTTTCACCCACATTCAGTTTTTGCGAAAAAAAAATAAATTTCTCATTTGCGCCAAAATTCGTCTTGATTCAACAACAAATTTTCGAGAAAGTGTAAAAAAATTTTTGGAACAGTTTTGACAGGACTAAACGAAGTGTTTGTTGTCTTCAACCCGTTTTGAAAAAAAAATATTCAAAGCTAAAAACAAAATTATACACAGTTTACCAGCCAACTGGAATATTTCGATAATGAAGGAATATTAGGATGTGTTAAAAAAAATGCTCGGTTGAGTCAAATTTACGGTTTTTTTTCAATAACAGCTGTTTATACTGGGTGTATCGTGTAACAGTTTCCAATACCAACAAATATAATTTTTGGATTCTTCTAAACCAAACGAATTCTTCGTACGATATTTAATATTTCCCTACGATAATTCTGGCAGCTTTTTTTAGCTAAATTCACCTCGTCAGGGAGCTGGGTTTCGAAAAAATGAAGCATGATTTTCTGAAAAAATGCAAAAACTGAAAAATTCAGAATTTTGTATTTGAAGAAAAAAGTTGGTATTGGTAACTCTTTAGACAAGCTTCCAGCAATTCCTCAGTTATCGAATTTATTGTTTTTAGCTGAGACACTCTGTAAATATTTCGTTTTCCTCCTGAAATACTAAAGTTTTGACAAGCATTTTGATTATTATGTTTTTTCACGAAATTTTCCTTGGAACTACCATATTTAAATTAATTTCAAAAATAGCCTTAATTCTTAGCATCAACTTCAAAGAAGAAATGATGACCATAAACACTTCTGTTGACGCGAGTTTTCTGAATTGCTTTCGAATTCTAATCTGTTTTTTTTTGCGAGTGAAAATTTTTTATACGATTCAGGTGGTACAAAACCTAACCACCTCAAATTCGAAATATTTCAAAACTAAATTCGAGAAAATCGTGAACAAATTTTGGAAAATCAATTAATCTTCAATGTTTCTGATTCTTCATTTCAATAGAATTCTTACGCTTGGTCTAGAGTACCTCGAAAACTGCTGAAATTTTCGCATTATTCATAAAAATATCCTGCTAAGGCCAAATTTATATTATTTTTCAAATCTTCACATTTTTAACGGTTTAAGACTTAGAAACATTGAAGACTTAATTTATACATTCCAATAAATTCCCTTCAATTATTTTTAGCATCAATTTAGGAGCAGTATGATTCAAATTTTTCAAAGAAGAGAGGCGAAAACTTAAAAAACGGTCAATATGAAAAAATATAAATAAAAATAAAAAAGATTCAAAGGCTTCTGTAATATTTACAGCTTTTTCCGTAATTTCAAATTGCCGTTCCGAAATTGAAAAAAATCTTTCCATGAATTTTCACACTCAGAAGTTTCAAAAACCGTAGAACCAGAATCTGCAAATATTTTCGTGTGTACAATTTTTTCTTTCAAATCTCAGTTCCGCTCTGCTCCGTCCTCGCAATATATCACTATTTAAATCGAATTCGAAATGCTATAATCATCATTATTGTGTAGATAATCAATAATCAAAAACACTGGAAACAAGGTTTTGTTTCTTCGTAATTCATGCGGTCTCTCTCTCTCATTATGTATGTTGATGTTATTATTATCGTTATTTTGTTCGTAAAAGCAGTCTATGGGGGAAAAGGGGTTCCGGTCTCCTCTGCAACTCCCAAACACGGCTGACACCTTGAAACTGTCCCCTCTTTCGAGATGCACTCTCAATTGGAACATTTTCATGAAAAATATGTACCTATCATCACTTTATGTAATGCATTTCAATCTCATGTTTGTAATTTTAATTATTGGGTGAGTACGTAAAAAATACCGATAAAAATGCCACTTCTGATCAACTTTAATGTTGAATCATATTTTTATAGATTGTTGTGCGACAATTCATCATTTCGGAGATTTTGCAATTTCAAACATTATTACCTAATAAAATAATGGTTTTCCAATAGGAATTATATAATTTGAAATAGTTATATTGGCAACACTGTGTATTACTCTTTGACATTTCTTATGTCATTTGTGTTCAATAGGTTATGTCGTTTGATCATAGTAAGATACATGCTTCAACAACGTTTAGAAATTGTTAAATTGTCAGTGTTCATTAGTGAATACTGGGAGCAATTTGAGAAAAATTCATCGACGGCATTTTTCAGTTGATCCACTCACTATTGGTCGTATTGTAGATAAATTTGATTCCTGGTATTCTTTACACGAGTAAAGTAGAAAATTCACTTTCTAATGAGTCTTCTCAAATTTCACTCAGTAATCCCATAGGAACACTGATTTTGATAAAACAATTCAACAATATCTAAACCTTGTTGAGACGTGTATCTTTCCATAATCATAACATAACCTCCTTAATATAATTGACATAAGAAATGTCAAAAAATTAATACTCAGTGTTGCCATCTGAACCATTTCAAATTCCTATTGGAAAACAATATATTTGTTATCCTCGTGATGTCTACATGTATAGCAATGAAGTGCAATAAAACTAGCTCAATTAAAACATAAAATATCTTGAATAGGACACGTTGAATTTGAAAAAAAAATACTATATATATATTTTATTTGTAATGAAATTAATTATCTCATCATCATATCATTAATTACAGGAAATGAGTTCGTAAAAATCAATTTTAACGTGCATACTATGTATACTATTTATCAATGGAGGTCAATTCCGAAAATCATATCATACATATTATGTTAATACTTTGTAAATGTTGAATGCTCAAAATAATATTGATATACCAGCTAGATATTTGATGGTCTCTTGAAGCCAATGAAGTTCTAATTTTACAGTTCAGTTCATGTCATCTTGAAGAGACTATAATGTAAAATTTATCAAGTATTTTATTGCTTAGACGTTTAGTTAATCTCGAATATTTTTTTTTGGCATCGATTCAGCTCGAAAGAGAGGATAGTTTCAAACCTACACAAAGAATATGCGTACGTCCCGTCACAGGTCGTCATTCATTGTCATTTATTTGTCAAACCAGTATGAATCTAGTCATGTTTGTTACAATTTAAAATATTTTATAAATGTTGATTAATATACGACATTCCTATTTCACTATTTCGTTTCATTCAATACCCAACATCAATGCATCATAACATGTTTTTCCCCTTTAACGCAGGGGGAATTTTTCATGCTGAATACAAACCTGCAGTCAATTCCTCTCTAGAACAGTCAAAAACTGAGATATTTCGAATTCTGAGGAAGAATTGTTCTTTAAGAGGATATATAAAATTTTTCTCTTGGGAATCTACGATGTTTAAATCTCTTTTATAACACATTCTGTTCTTATTCTGTTATTTCGAGAAAAAAAATGTTTGGCCTGAAAATTTGATAGAAGAAATATTTGACCACATCGAATACAAATCTGCAGTCAGTTTGCATCTGAAAGGTCTCAATTTCGAGATATCTCCAGTTTTTAATAGAGAATTTGCCGGTGAGCCATCTATACTCAATTTCCTGAACTTATTCTAACCACGAGTAGAATCCTGTAACAAATACCTCCCTTAAAAATCATGGTTTGAACTACTTCTCCTAGATGTCACCATCTTGTCGAATTATGAAAAAAAAATTGATAAATGCGATATATTTAAGCGCATGGACCAAAGAAATCAGATGATATATTTAGTGATATTTTACTATACGAATTTCTTATCAGATCAGCATCGAAAATTGATAAAGCGAAGAAAAATTTGAATGAACAACGCTCTATTTTTCTTACAGCAATTGGGCAGAGACGTATTCAAGAACGAAGTCCTGCAAGATTATATGTAGCTCCAGACAACACAAAACCATTTGGTATTGCTGATATAGGCAACCAATCATACACTAAGACGTTTTGTGTGTAGCCTATCCAATTTTACTCCTGCTCCTGATATACCTTCTCGATCTCATTTCTTGTTACAAAATTCGTACACCAAATTCTTGTTGTTTCGTTCGAATTTACCCATTTCACACACGAAAATCACATCCAAACACAAAAATCCCTATCAGGAACATATGATGAGTGAGGAGGTATCCGGGTAGCAGATGTGATATAGGCAACCAATCATACACTAAGACGTTTTGTGGGTTGCCTATTCAATTGTACTCCTGCTCCTGATATACCTCCTCGATCTCATATGTTCCTGTTACAAAATTCGTACACCGAATTCTTGTTGTTTCGTTCGAATTCCAGTTCACACACGAAAATCACAATCAAACACAAAAATTCGTATCAGGAACATATGATGAGTGAGGAGGTATCCGGGTAGCAGATATAATATAGGCAACCAATCATACACTAAGACGTTTTGTGTGTAGCCTATTCAATTTTACTCCTGCTCCTGATATACCTCCTCGATCTCATATGTTCCTGATACGAATTTTTGTGTTTGGATGTGATTTTCGTGTGTGAAATGAATTCAAACGAAACAACAAGAATTTGGTGTACGCATTTTGTAACAGGAACATATGAGATCGAGGAGGTATATCAGGAGCAGGAGTACAATTGAATAGGCAACCCACAAAACGTCTTAGTGTATGATTGGTTGCCTATATTTGATTTGCTACCTGGATACCTCCTCACTCATAATATGTTCCTGATTCGAATTTTTGTGTTTGGATGTGGTTTTCGTGTGTGAAATGGGTAAATTCGTACGAAACAA